>NC_092173.1:18159061-18419061 GCF_045791955.1 Oncorhynchus clarkii lewisi | reverse complement strand
CAACATGCTCTCTCCCTATCTGCACAAAATGTTGGTTCAGGCCAATGAGGATGGAGCTCTCCCTTCTACTTTGGACGAAGCGTTCATTACAGTTATACATAAGAAGGGTAAAGATCCAGAAGAGGTAGGGTCATACAGACCAATATCTCTCCTTAAAACAGACCAAAAGATTTTAGCAAAAACTCTGGCTAACAGGCTTAGCACTTTAATTGGCAAATTGGTCCATTCGGATCAGACCGGCTTTATCCCTAACATAAACTCATTCTTCAATCTCAGGCGCCTCTTCAATATTATGTATTCTCAGAGGTTACCCAACGTGGACCTTGCCGTCATATCTCTTGAAATGGGAGGAAGAACTAGGGACTGACATCTCGGTGGCAGACTGGGAAGAGAGCTTGGAGTATATCTACACATGCTCCATTAATTCCAGACATCGTCTCATACAATTCAAGGTATTACACAGATTACACTATTCCAAAACTAAACTGCATAGGATATTTCCTGACACATCCCCTACATGTGATAAATGTCAGGCTACGGAGGGTACACTACTCCACTGCTTTGCCCTATGCTCTAGCTTGCATGGTTATTGGAGTGGAATTTTTGGGATCCTCTCTGAAGTTTTGGAGACTTCAATAGATCCAGACCCGCTTCTGATAATCCTGGGAGTATCTGAGTCCCTAAACGGATTAACCAACCCCCAAAAACAACTAATCTCGTACGGTCTCATCTCGGCAAAAAAACTAATATTGTTGTTTTGGAAGAGGAGGGAAGCGCCCTCTACCAAATTATGGCTCAGTGAATTGGCAAACACTGTACACTTAGAAAGAATTAGATATATTCTGAACAATAAATGATCAACATTTGATCAAATCTGGCAGCCTTTCCTCTCCTACTTGGACGAGTCGGCGCTGTGAATTTGTACTTATTAACGCACTCTCAATTGTAATATTTTAATCTACCTTTGGGCAGCATGTGATGGCCCTGCCACCCGACCAGTTGGGGATAGGGGGCGACATCTTCCCTCTTTCTTTCTACGTGTCCTTGTTTTGTATGTCGTGTTTTGTATTATTTGTTCTGCACCCAGAACTCTGGGTCTTGTTGTTCTTGTATGCTCTTTTATGTTTAGATAAGAATTGTATACCTGTCTTGTATACCTACCTATACACCATTCTTGTGTGTGTTTAATAAAAATATTTGAAACAAAAATAAAGAAAGCCGGTTCGTGAATGCAGGAATTGAGACTCCCTGAGACTCCTGTGTGTGAATTAAACGCATAACCTTTGACACATCTCTCCCCTCTGCTCTCATATAGATGTGTAATCCCCTAACCCAAACAGAGCTCAGATACACCCTCTCCACATATCGTAACCTTCTCCACATATCGTAACCTTTATCACACACTTCTCATCATGTATCTGATCTGACATAGGGCTGTGTTAACCCTCTTATCCCCCGCTTCAGGGGTTAATTACCAACTTCATAGAACCTCCAGGTTCATAGACACCGCAGGGCTACAGACACCGCAGGGTTGGTCACACACCTATCCTGTCATCTCTGGCTACAACAGTGTCTCCCCTGCTATGCATTATCCCTGACTTAACGCACAGCTGCACACATTATGTCTGTGTGTATAACGCAACAAATCAATGCTTCTGACTATTTGTGGACAACACACATGGGACTATCTGGACTTCCACATAGTACAAAAGCCATTGTAAACATCAGCCCATTTCCTTGGCCACAAGTTAAAGAGATCACCTCTGCACTAGCAATATTAGGCTGTGTCGTTATCCACACCCTTTGTGAGGATTCTGCCTTATGCCATCTTTTGGGTCACAGTTAGAGGTCAAACTGAACAATGATCAATAACATTCTGGAGACAGGAAGGAGGAGACCAATATATGGGGACCTCATGGGAGTGTGTCTGGCCCCCAGGCACCCTAACTAACTTCAGATCATTGATTCTTCCAGATGGGCCTAAAAAATATATAATAATTCACCCCATTCGGCCAGTTTAAAATAATCAATGCACATCTTGTGCTGTGAGAGAGTGGGCATTTTTCCTTACTGCATACATGTCTGTCTAATGAGAACAATGGTAATAACTAGCTAGAGATGTTGCTTTGTGTCTCTGGAATGGATGGAATGGCTAACAAGGTTTGCACTTTGCAGGGGGGCTAGGAAGAAACACAATTTTCTGTGGTCACCTGCTTTCCACACTTTTGCTGAACACAGATGCATGTATTGAGCTCATGTGGCTTCTAGCCCACATAATTATGATTCACCAGCCACAGACCCTGACTGTCACAGGTAATGCTGATGCCACATGGCTGTGTTATACAGGACTGGACTAGAGAATGTCTGGTGGTGAATATCAAAGAAACAGCAGTTCAGCTAGTTATTGCAACAAAATTGTGGGTTGTATGTGTGCGTTACTCACAGTTCGTCTCGTTGCCGTTGTGACAGAACCATGGTGGCAGCAGGGAGGTGTAGGCGGGGCCAGGGGTGGTCAAGCAGAGGGCTTGGCTTGCAGCTGCTGCGGTTTCCCCGGTCAGAAGATCAGTTCAGTTCAATCCAACCAACACACTTCGACAGCGATGGTGTTCCGATGTACAATGACGACTCCGGCTAACTGGGGGATGGAGGCTCTGCCACTAACGCAGGACTCTGCCCCCCAAAAGCTCTGGCTCCAAAAATGAGACGAGAGGAACGCCTGCAGAAGGGTTACCAGTCAGTTCTAAACTGCATCTAGGAAGAGAGAGAGAGGGGAGAATATGAGCGAGGGGAGAGAGAAAGTAGAGCGACAGAAAGAGAGCGAGCGAGAGGTCAGTATTATGTATGCATGACAAACACCTGATAGAAGAACAGGCAGAGGGCAGATAGGGACGAGAACATTCATATGACAGTAAAGAGCAGCTGTGTCTAAAGCCACTGTAACACTGTAACACTACTGAGAGCCAGAAAGATAAGGAAAGGTCTCAATAATGCAGCTGACCTCTGTTGCATCAATAGAATATATTGATTGACCTGTTCTTCAATAAACTGGGTGGTTCGAGCCCTGAATGCTGATTGGCTGACAGCCGTGGTAAATCAAACCGTATACCACGGGTATGACAAAACATTTATTTTTACTGCTCTAATTATGTTGGTAACCATTTTATAATAGCAATAAGGCACCTCGGGGGTTTGTGGTATATGGCCAATATACCACGGCTAAGGGCTGTATCCAGGCACTCCGCATTACTTCGTGCATAAGAACAGCCATTAGCCATGGTATATTGGCCATATACACCATACTTCACTCAGGCCTTATTGCTTAATTATATCATGTGATAGCCAACAAGAGTTAAAAACCTTCCTCATTTTCATCAGGTGTTTCACCTGTTCAACTCTCCCAGCAACCACTCTACTACATTCCCACCACCAACACCCCACTACTCCAGCCCTATCAGGCAGCCTGGTCATGTCACGGTGACAGTTTAGTCTGGAGCCCTTGGGCTCCCGAGTGGCGCAGCAGTCTTAGGCCCTGCATTTCATTGCTAGCTAGAGGCCTCAGACCCTTTGTTCTTAACTGACTTGGCTAGTTAAATAAAGGTTAAATAAGAAAATAAAAATAAATCCCCCTGTATGGAGTTCCTACCACATGTAAAGTAGAGAGATGACCCAGATTCCGGCAACCCACAGTTCCCCTCCCAACGCCTGTCCAACAGAACAGTAAAATGCAGGACAGAGTAACGGCCGACAGTGCACTCAAATCTCCAGGCAGACCAAACTAATTTCACTTCTCCCGGTTCCCTCAGAAATGGCTGATAACAATTCATATGAAATCGAATGACAAGGGCTTCAAAACAACAGAGCTCAAATAATTGAATTAATAAAATAATCAAATCAGTGGCCTTTTTTGGTCTCATGATTTCAAAACATCTCATCTACGACCTCACTTCATACAAAATCAATTTAAGAGGGCTTGAGTGCTTCTCAAGGATCATCCTACAGGAAAACATACTGTCCACTCAGGAGCCAGTTGATGGTACTTGGGATTAACCTGAGTTGCCAGCCACTGCCATTAGCCACGGTAAGCCTCTTAGTCTACTGGGAGAAGGATCACATCATCTCGCCCAGACCGGTGAACAAAACACAGCTGTTAAAAGCTAAGGGGAAATATTTTCCTTGATTCCAGGGCTTCTTCTCCTCATGTCCCTGCTCCTCATCTCCTTCTCAACAACGACAGAGGAAAGCGAGGAGACCATTGGAAAAGAAGATCAATTCCAGCCTTCGCTTCAACATAGCACCAAGGAAGGGTGACCTAAAGGAATATAGCACCATGGTAACTGGAACACACCCTAAAAGATGTAGGAGGAACAGCCAATGAATTCCTTTAAAATCAGTCAACATGTAGCCTAGGTGATCCTAAGGCTGGCGAATTTCCACCTGTTGCCATTTGCACACAGAAGTAGGCTTATTTTTTTTGCAAGAGAAAGGGAACCATGAGAGCGCAGCAAGAGAAGAACCAACATCAAATCTAGAAAAAAGTTGATAAAAGCAAAAGGTGGCCTAGTCAATAGATTCTACACAAAACCCAATAAGGAATGTAATGAATGGAAACGGTGGTTCTTTATCAGCGGTTGGTGGACTGGACACTTATGTAGCAGAGCAGTCAAAACTGGTTATCAGCAGCAGATAGCTAGAGGAACGAGACGTGGGTCTTTGGCATGGACTATGCTGCGAATGTGAATTGCCCTGGGCACCACCTGACCTATGAACACTGATGTCAACACCGTGCAAGCAGTAATCACCCTGTCATACACTGACTGCAGGGGAAAGATCTCAAGGGTTTAATCAGTGAGGTGAATCGTTCACAATGTTGCAGATAAAACACTGCATTCGTTGCTTATATTTGTCATACACTCCAGGCATGGGCAAAGAGTTCATGGCTGGCAACATGAAAGCTGTACATTTACTCTGGATAAGAGCCTTTGCTAAATGACTGTAGTGCAATCCAACATGTTGATTTTCCATAAAATATATTTTTTACTCTTAATAGCAGGTTTCTGTGTGTGTAATTTGTGATCGTGCTAGACATTGCGCGTTATCATTCTCATTTCGGTGTTTCATCAGTAGTAAGTACACTGTTGGAACCATAACACAATCGATGCAATTGGCTTGGGAGAAAATGTAATGACATCACACCACGATTTAAGAGGTGATTGCCTTGCCACAAGATGCACCTATTTACCTGATGGTTAGAGTGTATGTGTGTGGGTACAGGAGTCACAGGAACGAAGAAATCCACACTTTAAATACAGAAAAATATATTTTTTTAAATTACAGGTCGACCGATTATGAATTTAACGCAGATACCGATTATTGGAGGACAAATAAAGCCGATACCGATTAATCAGACAATTTTTTACATTTATTTGTAATAATGACAATTACAACAATACTGAATTAACTTAATATAATACATCAATAAAAATCGATTTAGCCTCAAATTATGAAACATGTTCAATTTGGTTTAAAAAATGCAAAAACAAAGTGTTGGAGAAGAAAGTAAAAGTGCAATATGTGCCATGTTAGAAAGCTAACGTTTCAGTTCCTTGCTCAGAACTTGAGAACATACGAAAGCTGGCGGTTCCTTTTAACATGAGTCTTCAATATTCCCAGGTAAGAAGTTTTAGGTTGTAGTTATTGTAGGAATTATTGGACTATTTCTCTCTATACCATTTGTATTTCATATACCTTTGACTATTGGATGTTCTTATAGGCACTTTAGTATTGCCAGTGTAACAGTATAGCTTCCGTACCTCTCCTCGCTCCTACCTGGGCTCGAACCAGGAATAGAACAACAGCCACCCTGGAAGCAGCGTTACCCATGCAGAGCAAGGGGAACAACTACTCCAAGTCTCAGAGCGAGTGACGTTTGAAACGCTATTAGCGCGCACCCCGCTAACTAGCTAGCCATTTCACATCACATCGTTACACCAGCCAAATCTCGGGAGTTGATAGGCTTGAAGTCATAAACAGCAGAGCTGCTGGCAAAACACACGAAAGTGCTGTTTGAATGAATGCTTATGAGCCTGCTGGTGCCTACCATCGCTCAGTCAGACTGCTATATCAAATCATAGACTTAATTATAACATAATAACACACAGATATGCGAGCCTTAGGTCATTAATATGGTCGAATCCGGAAACTATCATCTCGAAAACAAGACTTTTATTCTTTCAGTGAAATACGGAAACGTTCCGTATTTTATCTAACGGGTGGCATCCATAAGTCTAAATATTCCTGTTACATTGCACAACCTTCAATGTTATGTCATAATTACGTAAAATTCGGACAAATTGGTTCGCAATGAGCCAGGCGGCCCAAACTGTTGCATATACCCTGACTCTGCGTGCAATGAACGCAAGAGAAGTGACACAATTTCACCTGGTTAATATTGCCTGCAAACCTGGATTTATTTTAGCTAAATATGCAGGTTTAAAAATATATACTTCTGTGTATTGATTTTAAGAAAGGCATTGGTGTTTAAGGTTAGGTACACGTTGGAGCAACGACAGTCCTTTTTCGCGTTATAAAAATTATTATTAATTTTCATGTTCTGATTATTAAAATACTTTTAAACTGGAAGAACTTGTCCCGATTGGTATTTTTAAATCACTGATGAAAGATTGAGGCTGATTCCCTGACCTGTCAATGTTTTTAATTTGCTGTTTTATACTCTGGTGAATTAAATGGTTTTTACTAGATTACTTGTAGTTTTTCATGTTGTCTGTCTAATATTTTTGCAATGACTTGGTGCTGCCTCTTTTTGCCAGGGCGCTCTTGAAAAATAGATTTTAATCTCAATGAGCCCTTCATGGTTAAATAAAGGTTAAATAAATTTTTTAAATATGCAACGCAAGACACGCTAGATAAACTAGTAATATCATCAACCATGTGTAGTTATAACTAGTGATTATGATTGATTGTTTTTTATAAGATAACTTTAATGCTAGCTAGCAACTTACCTTGGCTTACTGCATTCGCGTAACAGGCAGTCTCCTCGTGGAGTGCAACAAGAGGCAGGTGGTTGGAGCGTTGGACTAGTTAACCATAAGGTTACAAGATTGAATAACTGAGCTGACAAGGTAAAAATCTGTCATTCTACCCCTGAACAAGGCAGTTAACCCACCGTTCCTAGGCCGTCATTGAAAGTAAGAATGTGTTCTTAACTGACTTGCCTAGTTAAATAAAGATTAAATAAAGGTGTTTAAAAAAATATATATAACTTAAAAATCGGTGTCCAAAATTACGGATTTCCGATTGTTATGAAAACTTGAAATCGGCCACAATTAATCGGCCATTCCGATTAATCGGTCGACCTCTAAAAAAAATAAAACGCATAAGAAATATCTAGCTGCGTTTTGTAAACGCATCTTCTAAAATGGTTCTTGTAATTTCAGCTTGCTTCAGAAAAATGTTGTGCTTTAGTTGCGCTTCTCCACTCGGAAGAGAATCTTTGCTCTCGTCATCATTCCCGCATTCACGAAGAAGCTTTCTATTAGACAGTGCTCTGACTGATGTGTAGCTACTTCTCTCTGGTAAAATGTAGAGGTCGACCGATTAATCAGCATGGCCGATTAATTAGAGCCGATTTCAAGTTTTCAAAACAATCGGTAATCAGCATTTTTGGACGCCGATTATGGCCGATTTCATCGCAATCCACGAGCAGACTGCGTGGCTGCCTGTTATGCGAGTGCAGCAAGGAGCCATGGTAAGTTGCTAGCTAGCATTAAACTTACCTTATAATAAACAATCAATCTTAACATAATCACTAGTTAACTACACATGGTTGATGATATTACTAGTTTAACTAGCTTGTCCTGCGTTGCACATAATCAATGCGGTGCCTGAAATTGTGTCAGTTCTCTTGTGTTCAGTGCCAGCAGAGTCAGGGTATATGCAGCAGTTGGGTCACCTGGCTCGTTGCGAACTGTGTGAAGACCATTTCTTCCTGAGAAAGACCGTAATTAATTTGCCAGAATTTTACATAATTATGACATAACATTGAAGGCTGTGCAATGTAACAGAAATATTTAGACTTAGGGTTGCCACCCGTTCGATAAAATACGGAACGGTTCCGTATTTTACTGAAAGAATAAACGTTTTGTTTCCAAAATGATAGTTTCCAGGATTAATGACCCAAGGCTCGTATTTCTGTGTGTTTATTATAATTAAGTCTATGATTTGATATAGCAGTCTGACTGAGCGGTGGTAGGCAGCAGCAGGCTCGTAAGCATTCATTCAAACTGCACTTTCCTGCGTTTGCCAGCAGCTTTTCGCAATTCTTGAAGCACGGCGCTGTTAATGACTTCAAGCCTATCAACTCCCGAGATTAGGCTGGCAATACTATAGTGTCTATAAGAACATCCAATAGTCAAATGTATATAAAATACAAATGGTATGAAGAAAAACAGTCCTATAATAACTACAACCTAAAACTTCTTAACTGGGAATATTGAAGACTCATGTTAAAAGGATGGTTCCAGCTTTCATATGGTATCATGTTCTGAGCAAGGAACTTAAACGTTAGCTTTTTTACATGGCACATCTTGCACTTCCCCAACACTGTTTTTGTTGCATTATTTAACCCAAAATGAACATGTTCCATCATTTATTTTGAGACAAAATATATTTGATTTATGTATCGTTAGGTTAAAATAAGTGTTCATTCAGTATTGTTGTAATTGTCATTATTACACACACACACAAAAATCGGCTGATTAATCGGTATCGGCTTTCATTGGTCCTCCTATAATCGGTATCGGCGTTAAAAATCATAATCTGTCTAACTCTAGTAAAATGCAAGATTAACCTCAAACAAAACATTAGGAAATGTATTTGGCTACATTCTATGATAAACAGAAATATATTTTTGAACAGAAAAAACATGATTTTTTAATTGTAAGCCAAAGTACGTGTGTCTGCCAAATAGCGTTGCACTTCTCACGCCACTGATCACTATGGAAGCTACAAAACACAGCAACAAAAAAAGATAATAAAAAGTGTGTCTGTGTTTTGAAAATGCAGATTTCTGTTAATTCTCTAGTCTTTGTGTACCCGCGGCAACTGAATAAGGAAACCAGCTATCCATAGCTGGCATGGCTGTGCCCTGTGGGTTGGCAAGTTGGCATAGACTGCTCTGAATGTTGGCATAGTCTGCCCTGAAGGCTGGTGCTCTGAGTCATAAGGATGCTATTTTATCAGTTGAATGAGAAAGGTCAACTGTGAAACAGCAGCAGACCATGCCAATAATCTTGATTATCATACCCAAGGTGATGAGATTGTGTGCGTCGTGGTCAGAGTTCTCCAACTATCCATATTTCTCTGTGGTCAGGAAGGGCTCTACAGTGCGACCACTTCACTTGCAAATGCGCCTAAATATTTTGATGTGAAACCTGGAATTTTTATTGAGGAGTACCAGTGCACCTAGAAAAATGTGGGATTCTAGTTTTAATATCTCAAATATTATTAATTCAGTCAGCATAGAACCCTGTCAGGTATGGCACAGTAAGCAGGACTCAATATTTTAAGAATGGATCAATTCACAGGTCAACACTCCACTGGAACCATGAAACAAAAAAGTTTGAAAACATCTGGGTATTGTCATGCAAATGTTATAAAAATGCAGTCTGTGAAGCTAGTTCTAATAGCCGGCTAAGTGAATTTACAATAACTTGATCTACAATCAACTAAGACTAGTAGGCTAGTCGACACATTCGATTATAATTTGCAGAATAAAATAACCAAGTAGATTAGCTGTAGGCCTACATCAGCATATCAAAGATCAAAGTCTATAGAGAGGTAAGCATGATTCAACAGGCTAACAGAACCCAACAGATAACCTGTATTTCTTAAACCTTACAATAGTAATGTATACTGATATTGCATTTTAGTCAATGCCTTTCTGAATTCTGACTGAACAAGGCCATGAACAAAGGAATAGTAAATGCTTCAGTGCTACACTACTATGAAATGATAAAAACAGAGGGTGGAATAACACACTTAGCAGCACTATCAGACTGTCACACAAATACAGCAATAGGGATTTAGAAGTCCAATATCACTGCATTTCCTTTCCCAGATTCCCAAATCCAAATCACAACAGCAGGATTCCTTTGTTGTTCTTTGCCACTCAACGTCATCATCGACTCCTGTATCAATCCAAATGGCTTTGAAAATGTATGTATTTTTCAATGCGCACCTACATTTCACGATTTGAGCAACAAAAAAAACTGATTCGTTAAATTGAATGAAGTGCTGCGTGCGCATAGCCTATATTTGAAGGGCCTACATGTACACACTCACACAGTGAAATGCTTATAAATTTGTGCGTATTAATTGAATATTGACAAATGCATCAGTAAAAAATATTGAGCTTATTTAATGCAACCCTTGCGGTTAATAGATTGCAAAGCAGCATACAACTGACCTAAACGTTTAGAAATGGTAAGTTCACTTTTTCCTCATCCATAGCCTTAAAACACATCAAGAGCAAGTGCACTGTTTAGCTCACATCTGAAGACTGAGGGGCATTTAGAACATACTTTGGATCACACTTCCTCAATTCAAATATTATGGCGACTATGGTTTAGAAACTTAGGAACCAAGCTCGAGTTATCAGTGTAGCCCTGTTATCACCTGGAGTTGAAATATCTTCTCACGCCTAGAAAAAAAAATACCTCCAGGCTTCCGTAATAAGTCAATTTATTGAAAAAAAATATTAAAGAATTACAGGGGGCGGTTAAGAAAAATATTAATCCTGTCGAATCGTCCTCTGGAATAACGGACATTCTAGGGTTTTAATTACATAGGCAACATTCTAATACTAGTCCGGTGTGAATAGGGCTTTGGTGTGCTCCCCCCTAAAAAATTTTTTTTAAATAAATTTAAAGTCTACGTGCTCCTTGTAAAAAAAAAAAGCTACTGACAATAATGTACATGTAACATGTCCCTGATAACTACAACTACCTAACGGACCCGACAAAAGCAGGTACTGACATCAAACAAGGCTTTAAAGTGTAACTGGTAATAATACTTAAGACTTTAAAATCAATCACCAGTTTCCACGATACATTTCAGGACACCGTGGTCTGACTAGATGCCTACAGCTCCCTCCTGTGGTCACATCTCAGCCTCCAGTATTTATGCTGCAGTAGTTTATTATATCTGGAGTACTTCTCCTGTCCTATCCGGTGTCCTGTGTGAATTTAAGTATGCTCTCTCTAATTCTCTCTTTCTCTCTCTCTCTCTCTGTCGGAGGACCTGAGCCCTAGGACCATGCCCCAGGACTCCTTGCTGTCCCCAGTCCACCTGGCCGTGCTGCTGCTCCAGTTTCAACTGTTCTGCCTGTGATTATTATTATTTGACCGTGCTGGTCATTTATGAACATTTGAACATCTTGGCCATGTTCTGTTATAATCTCCACCCGGCACAGCCTCTGGCCACCCCTCTAGCCTGGTTCCTCTCTAGGTTTCTTCCTAGGTTTTGGCCTTTCTAGGGAGTTTTTCCTAGCCACCGTGCTTCTACACCTGCATTGCTTGCTGTTTTAGGCTGGGTTTCTGTACAGCACTTTGAGATATCAGCTGATGTAAGAAGGGCTATATAAATAAATTTGATTTTCAGGCACAACACTATGCTAGTAGCTCGGGGTTGTCAGTCCTCAGTTCACTTGCACATTGGAAAAACACTCATCAAACCACCAATTGAGGAGTTATTTTAGGTCAGCTAGCATGCTGGTTTACCACAGAGCTCTGGTTAGACAGAGTTCAGCATTGACTAACCACTCCCATATCTGCCTGCAACCAAAATACACTGAAACTCTCCAGGTCTGCATGCAGGCGCATACAAACACAGAGGCAAGCGGCCACGGCACAACACCAGCATTAAATCTCTAAAATAAAAGCTGGAACAGCCAGAACCTCTAACACAGGCTACATACATAAATAAAGATGGAATTGTCAGAGCTAGTTATTCTATAAATAATGACCAGCTTGTGCACAGTAGGTCTCTTCTAGACAGGCAGGGCACTCCTGCAGAAATTATTTGAAGAGCTTTATCACTAATTGATAATGACAGGGGATTGAACATCTGGCACAAACTGCAGTCTTCCAGAAGTCATCACTTGTGCTGGCTGCAATTGCTGTTATCCAAGCTATGTGATGAGAGAAGCCTAAAGCAACCAGGGATAAAATGGACGGCTGCTGCTATTTAGTCACATAAAGCATTAATTCTTAAACCTAACACATTCAAACTGAACATATCTTAGCTTTGTTGACTATCCACATCCTAGACAGAGTGGTGGAAGAAGTCCATTCAATCTTGGCTCCTCCTCCTTCCATGTATATTTAAGCAAGCCAATTGAGACAGATGGCAGGAACCATGACTGAGTGCAGTGACAATGTGCACCGCCGCTGCCGAGAAGCAAAGAGAGGCCAATAAAACATGGGTCTGGCCATCATCACTGCAGTCAGAGTCCCCTGATAGAAGAGTCATGATTAGCAGATCAGAGTACACATACGCTGAGGGAGTGCTCAGTAACAACACGGAGGTCTGTGGTAGACAGGACTCTGGGAGAGTCAGAGGAGAAGAGCTGCTACAGGCCAGAGCAACATATCATTGAGTGCTAGCTAAACCACTGACAGAAGATAAATTTAACTTTTATAGCGCTATTGATTACATAAAGAATCTTAAGGCGCTTTAAAGCAACAAACAGACATAAGACAAGCCTACTTAACAAATCCAAGTTGACTGCACATAGGCCAACATTAAACTGATCAGAACAAAGATCAAATTAAGGGTTTTCAGCATATTTCCAAATGCTCCATGTAGGCTATACAGTGCACTGTGCAAATCATGGATAGTGTCTTGATCCTTGACTAGTTAGTTATGCATTGACAGGATTCAGAAATCAAGCGGTTTTAAATATCACAATGGCATGAGCTGACGGAATAAATATTACGCATACTGGCATCATATTTCCAAGTCTCGCCATTATTTAGTGTGGATTTTGTGTAATATTTGCAGGCAAACTGCTAAATTTTGCTGAAGCAATTCTGACATTTTGTATGGCAATATGCAATGATTTTGTCCAATTTGTAGCGAAAATGACTGTTGAGGGGAAATTTTGGAGTGACAGGTGGCTTGATTTAACCATATGAGGTAAATGTGCAGTGATTGGTTGAAATTGACCTCTTTTTGTAAAGCGGTGATGGGTCAGTGCAATAATAGTGTTTATTTGACTGTTTTATAAGTAATAGTGCAGTGATTTCCAAGTCCTCACATAATATGCTGGGAATTGTTGATTTCCAATCCAAAACCCATTAATGAGCAGTGGCACTAAGCTGTCATGTGAAGGTGAACCCAACCTGGCTGTTGCAGACCCAGAGACAGGAGGGGGGCTGCTGGGCTGGCATGTCATTATTAGCAGTGTGTGTGTTAGACCAGTCCTCCTGTGCTGAAGGTCAGCCACTGTCCTACTGTGACCTCTGGGCTAGACCTCAAAACAGGGTAACATGGGCATCTGGTGCTGACTGTGTTAGTGAGGCACTCTGCATTCACAAAAAAGACACACCCTCTCTCGCTCTCATCCTCCCTCCCCCTCCTCAGAGAGAGGAATCAAACATCCTCCTCTGTGTATAGATGCTATTTTGGCATCTATGCATAGTCACTTTAATAACTCTACCGACATGTACATATTACCACAACTAACCGGTACCCCCTCTATATAGTCTCTCCATTGTTGTTTTACTGCTGCTCTTTAATTACTTGTTACTTTTATTTCTTAATCTTTAGTATTTTTTTAAACTACATTGTTGGTTAGGGACTCTTAAGTAATCAGTTCACTGTAAGGTCTACACCTATTGTATTCGGCGCATGTGACTAATAAAATTTGAACCTGAAAACACATTTTCAATGTCGCCATGGGTCAGGTACCACTCAAAACACTGAAAGGTATACTAAACAAATCAGTCAGGTTAACATAGTCCCACCTCTTGTATAACAGTCAAATATCACACGGTGTGTATTGAGGCCATTATGAGAATTACAAACACCATGATTACCGATTAGCTATTTGGCACAACAATAGATACATGAGGGCGCACATGTGTTTATGTTCTCAGGATTTAAAAAATATGCTTTATTTTCTAAATGAGTCTGGAAATTTGTCAAGCCTGCAACCACAAACAAGTAACCTATTAAAATATCCCAAAACGACCAATTCATGAAAAAAAATTCAACATCTAAATGCTTACATCAAGTGACTGCCTATTCAATCAAGTAGGGTCCATCAGCATAGACATAAAAACCATAGAATCACATTAGCTACAACTGTAAAGGAGAAAAATATAGCTACCAAGTTATCAATTGAAGCTCCACTCCTAAAACAATCCCATAATTTCGGTTGCATCAGCTGCTGCAGCAATCCTTACAGGTGTAGCCAAGCTCTGATCTGGCCAGGATGAAATTATACATTCGGGGAGGACTGCATAGCAACGGATCCTGCTTCAAACACGATAGGGGTACCATCAACAAGGTGGGGAGGAGAGTGACTTGTCAGTTTCAGCGGAAGGAGACGCAGGCTGAAGGATCCATTCTGCAGTAGGAGGGGTGGCGTCTTTTCTAACCGAATGGAGGATACCGCTGCCTTTCAACCCACGTGATCAAACTGAAACTATAGTCGATCCTCAATCGCAAAATAAAATATAAAAATATTAAGATAGGTTTCAAGCTATGTTAAAGCTATTGGTCAAAGCAAATTGTAGTTTTCCTCCAACTCTTGTTTTTTCCACCGATGTGTTCCACACTTATTTCTATAAACTGCATGAATTCATTCAACTTAGATCATTCGTAAAACAGGGCCAACTGTAATGATAATGATTTACGTTACCGGTCTAGAGCCTTGATGACAGATCACAAAACGATCGAAGTTGTCCAGCTCACTGGATGTAACGTGATGGATGGAGGGAGTAGCGTAGTCAGTGGCTACAGGAAACACAACTAATTTGGTAACTAGCGTAGTTAAAACAAAGGTGTCAAAATATCAGACCACATCAAATGTTTAACATGACAATCGGCCGATACGACCTAAATAATATATTTACACGTAGCTGCCTACCTCCTAAATAGCTTTCAAAATAATGATACAACTGAGTGCATACGCCCTTTTCCATTATTGAACATTCTATACATCGTGGGTAACGTTACCTTGCTAAAGTTATCTAGCTTGTTCAAGCAGATAACTGTATACCAAGTAGATATGCTCGACAACACATTAGCTGGTATACATTTGTAGCTGGTATGTGAAATAACTGTCACCCAAATCATGACCTACATATGATCGCAACGCTAGCTAGCCATTCGAATGCGAGTTGAAAAAGCAACGGATTCAATTGAATGAAGCAATTGGCAATGCACTCAACATAAACGTTAAAAAAGTTACTTAACTATATATAGTTACAACTATAAATGTTTATGCACAGACTTGATGCGAGGCAACTCGCGACCCACACACACAATTGATGAGTTTGGCAAGCCCGCTAGCCAGCCGGTTAGCCTAGCTCGCTAACGTCAAAATGATCTCCACTGGTGAACGTTAGCTGCTGGCTGGCAAGCTAGAAAGTTGATATCAAATTATCGGATCAATAACACTTGAAAAATAGGTGCAAGTCCTCATCAAATAGTAACTTAAATCAAGTTAACAACAGTTACTTAGAAGCAAATCGACCAGTGCCACTAGTTGGTTAGCACAGACATTTACAACTCTGATGGCCAGCTACCTGCTGCTCCAAGCTGCCTGTCCGCCATTTTGAGACATTGAAAGGAGGCGCAAAAATTACAGCCACATCGTCCTTTTCCCCACTTAGCGTTTCTTCGATACTCAATATCTGATGCAAAACAACTTACCCTATAGTTTTTCCTGAATATCCTTAGCTAGTTCGGACAGTTATACAAGCCAAGAGGACGTGTTTTTCATTCCAAAATAAGGGACGTATGATCTCGAGGTTAGAGTATGCCGACTTTTCTCTCCTGCAATCCTTGTTTTTTCCTGCCGCATTCGCCTTCAGAGTCGGGGACGCGCTTGCGTTTACAAACTGACAGCGACGCGCGCGCACGTCCTTGATCACAGCCCTACTTTAAAAAAATTGATTCTTGCAAACACCCACTGATAACCTACTCTAATGTTACTTAACAAGTAGCTACGAACATTCACTATTTTTGACTACACATCATTACCCAGCCTCTGCCGATGGTGTCATTGACGCATGTTTACAGTGGATATTCAGATTCCAGAATGTTATCAGAACTTGATCTCTATTGATGACGGGACATAATTCATAGAACTATGTACTGCAACACTTGTGTGACAGGTCCACAGGTAGGATACCAAAAATAAACATCCAGTCTTTACACTTGAAATGCATGATAATATCATTGCATCTAATTACATGTCTAACAAGCTGGATAGCTAACATCCTCTCAATCTTATATGTAAATAAGTAGTTAATAAGAATCCAAGCCAAGTGTTATTTGCTAGTTTTCTTTATTAATTTTAATACAAAAGCATACTCTGACCAAAAATAATTAGATTGTTATTTTGTAAAGAGCAACAGATACCACACAGCAAGGGAAGCAGACTTTAACACTAGAATGTGCAGAATAAATCTTGTCAGTTCAAGAAAAGAGAAAACAGAAGAACAAACCCTCATTTTGAGTTCCACACAGAGACAATGCAAGATGATCAGTGTGCATTAGACATCCATCTACACTGAGGTGATAGAGACCAGATATGTACTGTCTTTGTCTCATAGGACCTCTTTTTCTCCCCACTAGACAAGAGGGCAGACAACCCAGCTCAGTAGATGTATGAAATCTTGGTCAGAGACACATTTTTTTAAAGTAGTAAATAGACAGATCTATTGGTGGCTTCTTGTGTGACGTTTTGGTAAATAGATGTGTCATCTCGACAAATACACATTTTTGTTTAAAATTGGGGAGAACACAAAATGCATGTGTGTAAATGTGCGTAATAACAGTCTCCTATGTTTGACATCGATGAAGTGCTGGGAGTGATTTGAAGAGCTTTGAGTGTTCAGGTGACTTCTCCAATGCCTAATAGCCTTATAAACTCCCAAAATGTAATTTTGCACAAACATTTCACTCAACATTCAGGTTTAGTTTTGTAATCTACATTTGGAAACATTCCAAATATAAAGACATCCATCCATACAAACCAAGGGGTTTACATAAGATGAAGCAATATGTAATATGAATGATCTGGAAATTGAAAATGTTAAATTGAGAAAATTATACATGGTCTTTGCGTCAATAAAATAATCCGGAGGTCTGTCGCTCCCTACTGAATGAATCTAAAGAACAGTCAAATCATTTTCTCATGCAATTACTTGAATGTATCAAGAGGTATATTACTACACAATTAGAACATAATTACAGCTTAACAACAAGAATTCGTGCCTTGATGAAATAGAATAGAAGCACCATGATTTGATGATCCATGGAAGAAAAAAAATAGATCTCTAGGCAGACAAAAGCATTTTTGATCACTCTCAACGAGTTTATTCTATCAGAAATGTCTAAGTCTCAAACAATAGACCTTTCAACAAGTTCACCAATGTTCATCAAGTAGCAGCCTTTGCAATTTTTCAGGTTCACGTCATCATCAATTCAATCAAATACTTGTTTATTTTGCTTCCCTCAAAGTCAATCGAATGAGAAACATATGAAATAGTTACACACTAGCCTGGACATATGCATTTGAACATCCTTATGGGACAAAAACATTTTCACATTAATAAAGCCTTTTCATTTGTTTCTGATGGTTCCAAAGGAAGTACTCTCTAGTGCACCGCCCCATGGCCACTAAGGGTACTGCAAGACAGGACTGACATTCATAAAGGAGGAAGTTGAACCTGAGGGGAGGAAGGAAATGCAGATACACTTCAAAAAGGAAACCAGTGTTGGCCCTATGACAAACATAAATACAAATGAAAAGAAACCAAAATAAAATACAAATAAAATTTAAAACAAGCTTTGAAGGGCTGACAAGAAAACCATTAACACCCTGGTTCCATTTCGAAGCATAAATTAGGCACAAATCACATACTAAGTTCTATTATTGTTCCACTATTTTTTTCAGGAGAATAATAATCAAGAAATTAATTATAGTCAGTGTTTTTTCCCCCCTCTCTTTGTGACACCCTTTTACTTACAATGACCGCTGTTTGTCTTGCAGCAACACAAGTGCAGCACTTCAAAATAATTAGTTCCAGCATCTTCTATATTGCTTTAGTCACACATTTAGACAGCGCAAAATGTTTTAGAAAGAAATTTGCAAGGGAGGGTTGGCGCACACACACCGCTATCAGTCCTTTTTGGTATATTGAAGCAGCCTTATGATAGGGTGAAGTTTCTCACAATCACTTCATATGAGCAGATTTACAACATCGCTGGCCAAGAATGTTACATAAATTAATATTAGCGGTCCCATGATTTTACGATGGCTGAGTTTACACAGGCAGCCAATTCTGATATTTTGTCAATTTAAATGTAACCTTGATTTAACTAAGCAAGTCAGTTGAGAACAAATTCTTATCTACAATGACAGCCTACCCCGGCCACGGCTGAATGTGAAGCAGTCTGGATTCGAACCAGGGACTTGCAGTGAGATGCAGTGCCTTAGACAGCTGCGCCACTCGGGAGCCACCAAATAATTGGGCAAAATACCTGAATTGGCCTTCCGTGTCAACACAGCCTTTGTGTATAAAATATAAAACATTTGGAAGGTCGTGGCTTACCCAACCTAGCCATTACACTATGAAGTAGCAGAAGTGTTACAAACCATGGCCATATCTGATTCCTTCTCTTAGACTACACAAACATACATGCACACATTCTTTAAAAGTGGAAAAATAGAAGACTGGACACATAATATAAGAGACCTACAGAGTCTACTGCTCAAGCCATAGTTGGACGTTTCATATCTGCATTTCCATCAACATTGATCAAGTACCTGTCTAAACCCCAAAGACAGATTTATTTATGCATATTTTCCACTCATATTTTCTATAAAAACAGACATGGCTTAAAGGTAGACTCAGTGAAATGAGTCCGCAGCACCACAGATAATGCGATGAGCGAGATCCAAGACTTCGCGCCAGCACAGTATCAGTGCATGTGCATGGGTTCGTGTCACGCTGTTAGTGTGTGGTAGGTACGGGACCAAAACAGTGGGTGAGTTTAGCCTCGTGCTTCAAAGCTCTTAGCTGTTGCAGAAATGAATGGTTCTACCTTTCAATTAATGGATAATTGTCAGACCTAAAAATCTTTTCTCCCCCCTTTCATTTTGATTTTACAAAAAGATACATTTTTACAGAAAAAAGGTGTAACAAATCATTCTAAAAGACTGGTTGAGAGCACACACGCGTCACTGTTTGATTGCTGTGATAGAACCAAAAGGACAAAGCAGCCACCCACCTGGGATAAATAGAAATACAAATAGTTTGACTGACCGTAGGGAACACTAGCGAGTAAATGGATGACTGGAGGTGAGGTTTAACAATACTAAACGCACGAGAAGAGAACTTCCAATCTGAAGCCCAACATGAGAGAATATGCTGTTAATTTTAATTACTGTTTCTTAGTCTGATCTAGTTCACAGTAAAAATATTTTTACAAAATTCCCGAGTTTTGGGACAGGGTGTCAGTTGTTATTTCGAGGCAACATGGGGCCATGGTGAAACCGGAAGCCCTAGTTGCCTCGGTGGCTCTCTTAGGATTACTGGAAGTGTTGCAGGGGTAAACCGTGGTCCTTCGGCTAAAAGTTGAAGAGGGTAAAGGGAACAGTTGGTTGATGTGGAGTGGATAAGGCTCTGGTAATACAATGTCATGGTCGTCCTTGGTCGCTTTCACACAGCCACACACTTACTCCTTCTGTTTCTTTACCAAAGCTCGAGGCTACGGGCTTTCAGATTGAACATGGATTTTATATTCTCTTTTTATTAAATTCTCCTACCCCTGTATATACTGTAACTCTTGCTCTGTTACTCCTTGAAGCTCCTCTTATAAACACTCTACCCACTGTATACATAGATGTTTCTCTTTGACTGCCCCAAACAACCCTTCACCCTTCTTGTTTTCATTGTTAATTTTTAGACAGCTCAGTTCTCAGGTCCACATGCTCATTCAAGGAGGTGGCTGTTGCATCACATCTGTTCCCTTGTAGAAAGTAGTGTGGTATGGAGGGTTTGACATTAATCAACATTAACGTCCATGGGTATTTTGTCCTCCAGCTCTAGTGGACCGTCCACAGTGAGCTCCTCCATGCTTTTTCCTGACTCCTGAAGCTGCTGCCGCCGCTGAACCTCCGCCTTCAGGTTTTCCAAGTCCTTTTGGCTGCAGAGGGAATGGGATACCACAGGGGTTAATGTTGAGCCCAGACATTTATATTTTTTAAGAGTGGATGGAATTCCACAGGGGTCAGAACTGGGTCCTGGCACGTTTCCATTTTCAAAAAAAGAAAAAAAAATGTACTACTTCACTTTACCTGAGTGGTATAAAGATGATACCGTTGATAATATTGAGCTGTTCCAGAACACTGGCCATACTGGGTGCTGTGAACTGGAAAAAGTGTCAGAAAACAACAAAATGACACAGTGTTCTATGAAACACCAACAACACATTTGAAAATAAACTTGTGTCTGTAGCAATGGTCCCTCAAATTATTCTAGGCACTAAGCAAATTTCAGGTCTGCTGAGTGCAAACTTGAACGTTGTGAACATTCTGTGCAACTTCCAGCACGCGTTTACTGTGAACACAGAGGCTATACCCACTTTAAGTTACAGTTTTAACAGTGGCCATGTAGGCTACTGTGGCTATTTGATCATAATGTAGGCCTACCAGAGTGGCATACCATCAAAAACAATGGAGAAAATGCATCCCATAACATTTTAACATGGAAATAGTCGTTCTATCCCTCAGCCTACAGTAGAAGCCAATGTGTGGTTTTCAATGTAGGCCTACAGTCCATGAGCCTTTTGAAATAAACAAGCAGGGCTTGACATTAACCTGTTTATCCACTTGCCCTTCAGACAAGGTGGCTGAAAATGGTTGTGTTGTTTGACCCAAGAAACCACTTTATAGAATAAAAGTGTATTATTATTGCCATGCCATTATTACAGAGAATCAGACAAACTATGCTACCCTCTGTCTATTGGCTACTTAGTTTATTCAAGCCTGCCTCAAAATACTGCCCCTTTAAGACAAAAAAAAAGCTCTTTACCTGACTTGCTTTTCAAAGAGGTCTAGAAATGTACACGTTATGTGCTCTTGTAGGAAGCAATGATTCCCCTATTGCTGACTACAAATCATCTATAACTGGGCTAATAACTCACTAACAAGCAGAGGATATGAACAAAATGCAGCTCTCGCTTTGATCACAAAACAAGTACATCTACTCACAACCACTCATGCTGTAAATACAGTCCAGTTCAAAGTAAGTGGTACAGATCCATATATGGCAATGGTCTGATTGTTTATGCCGCACGGGTCTGTGTAGAGTACGGGATGAGTAGTGTGTCAATGAAATGGAATCATTCTCCGATACATTCTGCCTACAACAATCTCTTGCATAGTTTGTTTTGTTCCAGTATGTTACATTGAAATTGGCTAATATTGTGTTGATTCGATCACAATTGCCACAGTAAAGGGAAACATTGATAGTGTTATCAGGGAAATCTCTAGAACAGTAGTCACCAACCTTTTCTGAGTCAAGATCACAGAGTCAAAATGCAAGCCAAGATCTACTGCTCGGTTTTGTTTTAACATGACTTAAAAAACGTAAGCCTATGCAACATAAACCAATTAAAAACAGTACTGTAGCAATGAGGTTTGTGCAGTAAACTATAGGCCCAATACATTACCACCACATATTGGCTTTGCTGTTCAGGCCATTTTTATAAATTATATTTAAACATTTGAGGTAGGCTATATGATCACACCGGTAATAGATCCGTTGCTGTATTACTTGTATTACTTACATACATTTAAATCATTTTTATTTTACTGGGCTGATGGTGCCTGCATCTGATGGTCAGTCTCAGCAGAGGGAATAGAGGAGAATGAGGGTCCCCCTTTCAACATCCCTTCACTCTCCCTTTCCTCCACTGATACTGACCAAAACGGGACACCGTCTTCCAGCTGATGGTGAAACTCGAGTCGCACCGCATTATTTCTGCCTCAGTTTCCTACTCATTCATTACTGCTGCACTGCTTGTTGTAGGGCTGAGTGGAAATAGGAAGAAGGCGCATTTTATGGCGTATAAAAAAGTGTTGAGTTGACAGTGCTGAGTACGAACTATAACTCACGCATAAAAACAGCAGCTCTTTTCTGTATTCATTGACAGTCTCTCTAATCATGGTTTTAAACGTTTTGAAATCTCACAGTATCAACTTCGCTGTAGCTTTGTTTTATGCCTGCTATATTACTTCCGACAGTATCTGAGCCATCCAATTGGCCAGAAAGCACAGTTTGTACCTTCAGACACAGGAAATGGTTCAAAATGGCAACAGTTTTCCTACCCGGCACACAGGTCAGCTGAATCAGGTGCACCTACCGCCAACAGCCTGAGCCAAAAAAACACCAGGATTTATCGTTTCTTTTTTACAGAAATGTTTGGCAATCGAGTAGGAATGGCTTTGAGATTAACCAGGCGATCGCCCGGTTGGTGACCACTCTCTAGAAAGTTGAGTGAACTTCAATCTCATTCTTCTCTCTGTGGGATGATATTTTTGGGTGGCAGTCTCAGGCTACTGTACGCACAGTTTAGAGGGAACATTGGTCTGTAGATTATGCTATCATCTGGGTACAATACAAGGCCCTTTGATTTTGTCTTCGGGATAAAAACCATGAAACCATAGCTATGCCCTAAGCCACGTGCCTTGAGTGGCATGATGCTGGCGTTGGAGCCGTTCTTGTAGATCTCGTTCATGGTTCTCTGCAAAGCCACAGCCTGCTGTGTGAGGTACTTCAGGTACTCTGAGCTCTCTTTAGTCTTCTCGTGGGCCTCTCCCACCTGAGAGGGGACATAGGGGAAGAAAGTGAGAAAGAAAGCTTAAAAATAGATTGACCTCTCAACTAATATCAGTTGTTGGTAATCTAGCACATATTCCACTTTTTTGTAATTTTTTTTGTACTTTTTACAGCTTTTTCGTGATATCCAATTGGTAATTACAGTCTTGTCCCATCGCTGCAACTCCCCTACGGACTTGGCAGAGGCGAAAGTCGAGAGCCACGCATCCTCCGAAACACGACCCTGCCAAGCCGAAACACGAACCTGCTTCTTGACACACTGCTCATTTAACCCGGAAGCCAGTCGCACCAATGTGTTGGAGGAAACACCGTTCAGCTGGCGACCAAAGTCAGCTTGCAGGCCTGCCACAACGAGTCACTAGAGCGCGATGGGACAAGGAAATCCTGGCCGGCCAAACCCTCCCCTTACCCGGACGACACTGGCCCAATTGTGCGCCGCCTCATGGGTCTACCGGTCACGGCCAGTTGTGACACAGCCTGAGATCGAATCCGGGAAAGTAGTGACACCTCAAGCACTGCGATGCAGTGCCTTAGACCGCAGCGCACCTCGGGAGGCTATCTGAGGAGAGGACGTGTAGAGCTTTGTGTACTGTAGCTGCACATCTTACCTGGTTTTTGTAGATGGTGTAGCCCTCCTTCTCGTGCTGGAGCGCAGAGCGGAACTCCGCCTTGCTCTCGTAAACCCTCGCAACCAGATGATGACTGCAGAATTATATATAAAAATAATAATTGCATTAAATTAACTGAAGATAAACACAAACTTGAGTTTAGAACAGGAAGTCAGTTAATATACTGAAAATTATGTTCCGTCACTCAAGGAATAACTCTCCCTTGTCCTTACCTGAGGGCTACTTTGAGGGAGCGGGGTCCGTGGTATTTGGAGTTGATGGCCAAGGCGTTCTCCAGGAACCTCAGAGACAGGTCGTACTCCATTACTCCATGCAGCACCAGGCCAATGTTACTCTATAGGAGGAGACCCGGGACCACAGGGAGGACAGGTGTAAGGAGAACTGATTTGATAAAGGTCACACACAAACACACCTCAAAGGCTTCCACAAAATTGGTACATAACTTCAGAGTTAACGTGGTAACACGTCCACTTACAGGATGGTTTCAATCAAAATAAAATAAATTAAATACTGTGGTCCACTCACGTCTAGCAGCGCCATCTCAGGGTGGTCCTCCCCACACACCATCAGCATGAGGTAGCGGGCACGGTACAGCAGCTTCAGGGCAGTGGACAGCTGACCGTTGGCAAAGCAGTACAGAGCCAAGTGCATCTGGGGAGAGAAAGCAACCAGAGGCACTTAGAAACAGCTAACATGGACTGGCATTGTTTTTTTAATGATGAAACAAACTATTTTTTTTTAAATAGCCATTTTCATGGATACATACATATTCCTGGATAGTGTTGGGGTGCTCGACGCCCAGCACCCTCTCACTCATCAAGACAGCCTTCTGTTGGTTACTGAGAGCCTGTGGACAGAGAAGACGAAAGTCAGGACTGTCACTGGAATTGCTGTGGCCATTTGTTTTCATGTGTGAGAGGAATATAAAAGTGTGTGTATCATGTCTAGAGCAGCACACCTCATGGTGGTCTCCCATGATGTAGTTAAGGCGAGCCAGCAGACGCAGGCAGGCACAGATCTCCACGTGCATGGCCCCGTACACGTTGTTGAACAGGTTCAAAGCCTCGTTGATTAACTCACAGCCCTCCTTAAGGTAACCTGCAGACAGAGGCCTTGTTAAAAACTCAAGCTTCCACAATTGTTGTACAACACAAAAGAAAGTCATGTGAACGGGTTCAGAGAGGACACTAAGGTAAGTTGCATTGTTGAATGAATGTAGTAATGCTTCTGCATGGTTTGTATGGGGAGGAAGGAAATATTTCTCAGTCTTCGTGTGTGTGTTGCATGTGTGAGTAGAGCTTCATGTGCATATCTGTTTAGCACTAGGAGGACCTAGGGCTGTTGTGGTGACAGTATTACCGCCACACCGGCGGTCAAGAGTCATGACGGCAGTCAAATTCCAAGCTCTGATGCTGCTGATGGTCGTTAGTAGCCTACCAAACATGCTAACTGCCTGGTATTCAGAACTCTATTGTCCCCTAATCACGCTACCATCAATGCTAATGTTTTCAAAAATCTCAAACACTTCATGAGAGCCCATTGAGCTCATGTTGCGCAACATTTCTATAGGCTATGAAATTGAGTGAGAAAACAGAGTGATGGCTGCTAATAAAAAGAGGATCCCCTCAGCATTCTATAGGCTAGGCCTACTATATTTATTTCTCAACTTTCCTAATATTAAGCACATTGTTTATCATTACAACAGGAGTATAGCCTAACTGTCTGGCATGAAAATGAACCACAGGAAAAGCTTCCTCCATTCGCTATTTAAGTGCATAGATTACATGTATTATTTCCCACTGCCCCCGTTTAGAGACAGGTTCATGATGATGGTCCGTTCTTTTCTTTTTTTACCCCTTTTTTCTCCCCAATTTCATGGTATCCAATTGGTAGTTACAGTCTTGTCACCGCAAATCCCGTACGGACCCGGGAGAGGCGAAGGTCGAGAGCCGCGAAGGTCGAATGCTTCTCGACATAATGCCCACTTAACCTGGAAGCCAGCCCCACCAATGTGTCGGAGGAAACACCGCACACCTGACAACCATGTCAGCGTGCACTGCGCCCGGCCGGCCACAGGAATCGCTAGTGCGCGATGGGACAAGGACATCCCTGCCGGCCAAACCCTCCCCTAACTCGGACAACACTGAGCCAATTGTGTGCCGCCCCATGGGTCTCCCGGTCGCAGCCGGCTGCAACAGAGCCTGTACTCGAACCCAGAATCTCTAGTGGCACAACCTTAGACCACTGCGCCACTTGGGAGGCCCCTGATAATGGTCCATTCGAAATCAAAACAAATTTCACACATATTATTTAGTACATGTAAAGACAATATTAAATAATTTTTAAAAAACTCTGATGGGTGACAATATTAGCCTATCACTGCAAATTTAAAATCATAGTCGCACACCTAAATCATAGTCCTAAAATTTGCCTAAAACATAGGCCTACAATTTTAATAAGGTTTGTACCACAACTAAATTGGCCAAAAAAATAATTAAAATTAAACACATTGATCCACTTTACAAGGGGTGTAGATCTAACTGGCATACATAAGCAGCGTGCGAGTTTCACATTTGGGGAAGATAATTGTCACTATAAAAATGCACCTTTATAATAAAAGCATTAGATGCATAATCACATTCGCGGTCACTTTGATAATGGTGTTTTCCGTTAATGGAAAAATTCACGCTTATAGCCTACTACCATGTGCACAGCGCTGTGCTTATAATGAAGAAATAGCCCAATAGTTTATTTTAAGCTACATTTTCTGATCTGTTGCATCAGCCACATTGCATAAAAAAGTGTTTGTTGCTTGTATTAAATTTGGAATCTATCGCATCCCACAACTGTCCCAGACTATGTATGGAATATTTATTTATTGCACAGAAAAGGTTGACTTTGTACTATGGGTGATAGTTGCTGTTCGTTAGGCCTACTCATCTTGTTGGCAGACGAAAATTAAATGTGGACAGTTCTTCCAATATGCACCTCGGAATTGGATAAGGACATGCACCTTTACTTGTAGCCTGTGAGAAAGAACCGATCATGTGACGGAGAGGCGCTTCGGATTGCACAGCACACTCAGGGAGAAGGGAACGCAGCAGCACTCCGGGCCGCAAAATGCATGGATTGTTTTAGGGTGCATTACGGCCACAAAGGGGATGTCGACATGAAATTCGAGGCATTATCAAGTGCTTGTCAAACTGTGAATGAGAGACTATTGAGAGTACAGCCTGTGCAAAAGCAGAGCTCATGCCTTTCAAGCTAATTTTTTCAAATCATTATTAGTCTCTCATCATGCAGCCTTACAATGTATTAAAAATCTAAAACATATAGCGCAACGTTTGTAGAACAACTAAAGTTACATTAATAACTCTAAATTAAGCATATAGGAGTACCAATTTCTTTGTTAACTGCCCAACACAATAGCGCTCGTGCGCACTCCCTCAAATCATTGAGAAAATATTTATGTTTTATTCAGCTTTGTTCAATTATATTCTTCATACTATAAAATAATGCCACAGAATTATAAGCAAATCTTGTCTGCTAAATGAAAAAGTACAGCCCACAGCCATTTGGCATAGCTACATCAGGACAACTCAGAGTATGCTATTATTTTCTTCTGAAATAGACTACATTTTCTTCATATCATGCTTCTTTAGACCTGTCAAAAAACAGGCTTGTAGGCTGTGTGTGGAAGCCAGGAGATGCTAAATGTGTTTATGTAAATTAACAGTCAATTACCGTGAGACCAACAGTTATTTGCGTGACAATCACCTGCTGACGAAATTTCGTGACCGCCACAGCCCTAGGAGGACCCATTCTGATCCTGCCCAGCAGGACTGGTATCCACCTCACCTTGCTGGACCTTGGCCTGTCCGCATGTGTGTGCTGCATTATTAGTGTGAGTAGTACTGTATGTCTCTAGCACTAGGAGCATCCATGCCGTTCCGGGCCATGCTGATTGAGGTCTTGTAGCCTCATGCTAGCCTCACCTTGCTGGACCTTGGCCTGTCCACTCTGGAAGAAGTGAAAGGCATCGGAGGCCTTGGGGTTGACGTGCTTCACCACAGGGAAGATGTTAAGGATGTCCTCCTCTGTGAAGGCAGGCTTGTGGCGACTGTCAAAGTTATACTCCTTTATCAGGATCTAGAAAACACGGAGGCAGGAGGGGGACACACAGGAAGCTTGTTAGGAGGGGGAGGGTTAAAAACATGACATCATTAGAATATACATCCTGAATTATAATTTGACCCCTGGCACCTACTCCCTCAGCATTTCTGTAGATCTGAAGTTATTTAATAAATGTATACAATAAGTTGAAAATAACACCTAGTCTAAATAGGAATTGATTGGAGTTACCTGGATGCCAGCTTTGATGGAGATTTCTCTGAGCAGGGTGATCTTCTGAAGGCCGTATTTCTCCACTACCTGGTCAGCATTCTCACTGTAGAAAGATGCATGTTTTTAGGAAAACCTACGCCAACTTTAACCCAAGCACACTCACCAGTGCATGCCGACATGGTAGCTGCCAGAATAGTGTGCTAACGTCAAGCCTACTATTGTGCAAACATCAATCCTAATTCCCACCCACCAGTGCAGGGTGAAGTTGTAGTAACTCTGGGCCTCAGAGACTATGTTCTTCCACAGCTCACTGGGTGTCAGGCTGGCCCACGCCGTGTTGTCCCCTCCCCCTGGAACTCGGTTACGGCGTTTACGGTTCTTGCGGCGCGACACAAGCTCGTCGGGAGGCAGGTGTGCCACGGCATCAGGGAAGGAGGACAGGAAGCAGTTGAGGAAGTGGCTGACAGCAGCTGAGAGGGCCGACAACTCCACACCCTGGGAGATGGAGTACATAGTCTATTGTTCTCATATTTAATCAATTTCTTAGGGAGACAAATAAATACTTTCTATGATAAGCAAGTAGGGATACTCATTTTCGTGGTGTAAAAGTACAAAGATCTGTGTCATCCTAAGTGCATTATAATTATTTAACAATCATTGCTTAAAAATAGCAATCACCTGGAGGTATGTCTTGAAGATATGTTTCGCACATCTGGTGATCAACTCGCTGATACCTATTCTCTTCAGAACAGAAGAGATACAAAACCGTCAGGAAAAAAAAACAAGCTTAATGCAGATTAATCTTTATGTATTTTCCTGCACCCTGTCCTGCAATATGTCTGCAGTAGAAACAGAACAGTCGAGAAGGTTATCATTATGCTAATAATGCTATCATTGCCCTTCATTATATTTCTCCTTAGTCAGTCCTCAAGAGCGTATGGAGGTCAGGGGTTTAGGCTTACATAGAAGTGCTCCAGCTGTGCCTTGGCTGGGGTCTTGTCCACAAACTCCAGCACGTTGCCTAGGTAACGCACATTGATGCCCCTCTGGTGCAGAGCCTCAGTCAGCGTGGCTCCATCCATAGGCAGAGCACTGTGGTCCAGACAGTCCTTCACCTGGAGGGAAAGACCCGCATAAGAAAAATTAATTACCACACACACACACACAAGAAAAAATAACCAAGGAAACACCAACCCACAAATAGCTAGACAGACACAAAGGCTAGTGATACAGTGATGTAAGAAAATAGTTTGAAATATAGTTAAGGCAATGACTGCTTGTGCGTGGTACCATGTTGTTGCCCTGAAACTTACCAGAGAGGGGATCTGACAGGACACCAGGAAGGCTGCAGCATCCTTCAACAGCTGCTTCTGTTTCTGAATGTCATCCACACTGTCCTCAGGGAAACGCACTCCTGGGGGAGAGACATGGGGAGGAAATGAGTACTGTACAGCAGAGCTAGCTGCCACACAAAACCTCTCCTAAAAGCACTACATTTCCCATCATCCTACCTGGAGAAAAGATGTCTGGGTTGAAGCGGATGTCGAAGGAGGTGTTGCTGATGGAACCCACGGCCTTGCAGGCGTTGAGGACAACCTCTCGGCTTTTAGGGTCTTGATGGAGACAGGTCAGGGTGGGGTTGGTGAGATCAGGGGAGGAGGAGAGGGGTGTTTTATGAATATACCAAGTTAGCTGGGCAACTCAAATCAAAATGATATGGGGTAAGTTCCCCAAAAGCACCACTATCATCTTTTGTCCAATGCCTACATGCGTTGAAAAAGTTGAAAATCCACACCAACACACTGTTGCAGATCTTAAGTTTTTTTTTCAAATTAAAAACACATTGTCATTAGAGCTATTGTCAAGCAGACAGTCGAGCCAGGGGCCAACTCCTGCTATCCCACACACATGCAATGATCACATTCAACCAGGGATTCTTTCCTTCTTTCTGGAGCATCAAACCCTTTGATTAATTGTCACACCAGCCAATAAGAAATAAACTTGACAGATGTGGTTATTGGATTGCTATATCTCACAATGTTAGTGGGGTCCATGCTCACCCCATAGGAGGCTAAGAACTGGACAGGGACACCTAGCCAGGTGGAGAGATGCAACTAAGACACCAGCATTAAGTCTTGTTAGCGATACTATGGATAAACGCTCTCACATCCTGATGAAAAACCACACATACACTCTTTAAAATGGTCTAAGGGGGAGTATAAGAATATTTTGAAGATAAATACACAACGCAGAGGATGAGAGGACGAGAGTACTAAAAACTAAATAGAGTACCAATGGTCAATAGGGAATTGTCAATGGAAATAGTTGGCTTTCAGTTCAACAGCTGTTTAGAATCTGTGGAATGTCCTGAAATCAGAGCTACACGTGCCACGTTTTCATTGGTCTGTTCATTGAGTCTGGAGCAGGATACTTGTTATTTGGCCACTGGCCCAGTTGTACTGCAAGGACTTCTGATTGATCAACCCCAGGCTAGGGTGGGGGGGTTATAAATTACATCCTGTTTATTTGTTCTGTGGAGAAAAACTGGGGTTATAAATGACATCCTGTTTATTTGTTCTGTGGAGAAAAACTGAGGACAGGGGAGACTGAACATCTACCTCCCAGCATATCATCTATGATTCTTCTCAAATCAATCTATTTTTGTCTTCGATTTGTTTTGGGGTCTGTGTTATTGAAGAATAATGTCAACTGCTAACAACTCACACACACACCGTTCTAAATGCAAGTCTATGGAGCAAATAAAGAGACCTCTTCTTTAAAAGCATTTCTCCACCGACTGGATATCCCCAGTCTTTCTCTACCCTGCAATGGTTTGGACGTACCGATACCGGATCCATCTTCCGCGGCTAAGGACTCAGCCAGCTCTTTGGCCTGGGCTAAACCCGGGATACTATCCTCAGCCTTACCCTCCAGAGGGCTCTCGCACTCCCCGTTCTGAATCGCTGTGGCAACGGGCACCAATGGCCCATTGGTGGTCACCGTGGGAACCACATTATCCTCTGTAGGGGTTGCCTGGGAGGCAGTCATGGTTGTTGCTGCAGCAGAGGGAATGTCCGTTTCTGTTGTTTGTTCTGCCTTGGGGGCTGCTTCTGTGGTGGTGGCTTCTGTTGCTGCTGGCTGAGGGGCATCAGTGGTAGAGGTGGTCTCTATCTGGACTGCGTCGGACTTGCCGTCAGTGAGGGTTTCTGTGGAAGTTTCTGAGGACTTGGCTGAAGCGTCGGGGTTCTCCGTGGAGGGCAGGGCTGGAACGGCTGCCTCGGGGCTGTTATTCTCTGTCAGGGTGGCCATCTTGCTGTCCTTGTTGGCTTTCTGCTGCATCAGCTGGAGTGCTGCCATCTTCATGAAGAGGAGGTATCTGAGGAGTAGATTAGAGAATCTTTATTATCCGAGGGAGTAGGACATCCATTCAGTTACGTGACAGACACTATCATACACTAAAGGGAACATCGAATGACCCTCGAGGGACATACCCAGGGCACCCTACAGTACCTGTGCTCGACGAAGGCCTCAATGAGCTCCTGTCGGAGGCAGGCCAGACGGTGGCGGTGCTGGCGGGGGAAACCCTGTCTCACACTCTCAGGGGAAAGCTCCTCCCCTTCCACAGGCAGGAAGTTCAGGTCAGGGGGGAAGGTCCTCAGAAGGTCCAGGATGTAGTGGCGTCCATCGTTGCCAATTATGCCCTTACACTCAACAGAGGAACACAGCTCCACGGACTCATCCTTCTCATTCAGCACATTGTGTCTCTGGACCTGGGGGTGGGAGAGTCAGTCATTATGACAGAGAGAATGTGATAACCACAGTATGGCAGGTTAGAGACACGGCAGTCAATATACGTTGAACATCTGTAGGCCGGTGTAGTGACAAAAGACATTGAAGTTTGCTTACCCTGTATTGACAAAAACATTAATCCCAAACAATTAGCAGACTTAAAAATAAACCATGAAACTGGCATTATCATATCCTCTTCCTCACCTTGAGTGGTCGACTGGTCCTCTCCAGAAGTTCCAGGTACTTCCCATGAGACACCACTGTCTTCCCAAAGTCGATAGACCCGTAGATAACGCTCTGCTCCTGCTCTCTCTCCAGAATACCAGGGATGATCGACTGGGCCGTGACACGATAACCACGATAATCCACCACCACAGTCCCCAGGGTGTACAGCCCCTCCACGTCTACGGCCCCGTAAGCCCGGACACCGTTGAGGTCGTTGGTGGGCGCAGCGTGCGCAGCAGCGTCCCCGCCCAGCTCGCGGTAGTGGTCACGGACGTCGAAGCCCAGGGAGAAGAAGATGTTGTTCCAGATAAACATCTGCATACGCGTCTCCTCGCCAGGGTTGATGGCCATCACGTTGCCGTCGATCACCGCCATGGAACCCCGAGTAGCAGCAGCCGCAAAGTCACTGTGGACCTGGAGAGAGGGAGAGGGGAGGAGAGTTCGAAAGTGAATGTGTAAGGATGTAGAGGATTGAACGAAGAGTAGTCTGTGCACACTACAGGATATAGACAGTAGCATAAAAGGAGGGTGCTTCAAGAGAGAGTCGATGACCGAGGCTCACTGGAGAAAGCAAATAAGCATGAAAGAGTGCAGGAGAGAAGAGGGGAAAGGAGTTGGGCTTCAACTGCTGCTGTAGGCTGGCTCACCTTGAAGATGGCCCTCTCTCTCAGCAGGCGTTCAGGCAGGTTCTTCCGGGCCAGCTCTCTGGTCGTCTGCAACTCCTCATTCCAGTCTCGCGTCTGAATAAATAACAGAGACCCCATGTTACACTGACAGTAAAAAACAAAACTATTTTTGGTGTGTGTGTGTACTATAGAGGTCGACCGATTAATTAGGGCCGATTTAAAGGTTTCATAACAATCGGAAATCTGTATTTTTGGACACCGATTTGGCCGATTATTTTTTTTTACACCTTTATTTAATCTTTATTTAACTAGGCAAGTCAGTTAAGAACACATTCTTATTTTCAATGACGGCCTAGGAAAGGTGTGTTAACTGCCTCGTTCAGGGGCAGAACGACAGATTTTGACCTAGTCAGCTCGGGGGATTCAATCTTGCAAGCTTACAGTTAACTAGTCCAATGCTCTAACCACCTGATTACATTGCACTCCACGAGGAGCCTGCCTGTTACACAAATGCAGTAAGAAGCCAAGGTAAGTTGCTAGCTAGCATTAAACTTAATCATAAATCACTAGTTATCAACACATGGTTGATGATATTACTAGTTTATGTAGCGTGTCCTGCGTTGCATATAATCGATGCGATGCGTATCGTTGCTCCAGTGTGTACCTAACCATAAACATCAATGCCTTTCTTAAAATCAATACACAGAAGTATATATTTTTAAACCTGCATATTTAGCTAAAAGAAATCCAGGTTAGCAGGCAATATTAACCAGGTGAAATTGTGTCACTTCTCTTGCGTTCATTGCACGCAGAGTCAGGGTACATGCAACAGTTTGGGCTGCCTAATTTGGCAGAATTTTACGTAATTATGACATAACATTGAAGGTTGTGCAATGTAACAGGAATATTTAGACTTATGGATGCCACCCGTTAGATAAAATACGGAACGTTGCCCGTATTTCACTGAAAGAATAAACATCTTGTTTTCGAGATGATAGTATCCGGATTCGACCATATTAATGACCTTCGGCTCATATTTTTGTGTGTTATTATGTTATAATTAAGTCTATTATTTGATAGAGCAGTCTGACTGAGTGATGGTAGGCACCAGCAGCCTCGTAAGCATTCATTCAAACAGCACTTTCGTGCGTTTGCCAGCAGCTGTTTATGACTTCAAGCCTATCAACTCCCGAGATTAGGCTGGTGTAACAATGTGATGTGAAATGGCTAGCTAGTTAGCGGGGTGTGCGCTAATAACGTTTTAAAAGTCACTCGCTCTGAGACTTGGAGTAGTTGTTCCCCTTGCTCTGCATGGGTAACGCTGCTTCCAGGGTGGCTGTTGTCGATGTGTTCCTGGTTCGATCCCAGGTAGGAGCGAGGAGAGGTACGGAAGCTATACTGTTACACTGGAAATACTAAAGTGCCTATAAGAACATCCAATAGTCAAAGGTATATGAAATACAAATGGTAGAGAGAGAAATAGTCCTATAATTCCTATAATAACTACAACCTAAAACTTCTAACCTGGGAATATTGAAGACTCATGTTAAAAGGAACCACCAGCTTTCATATGTTCTCATGTTCTGAGCAAGGAACTCAAACGTTAGCTTTCTTACATGGCACATATTGTACTTTTACTTTCTTCTCCAACACTTCGTTTTTGTATTATTTAAACCAAATTCAACATGTTTCATTATTTATTTGAGGCTAAATTAATTTTATTGATGTATTATATTAAGTTAAAATAAGTGTTCAATCAGTATTGTTGTAATTGTCATTATTACAAATACTTTTTATTTTTAAAATCAGCCGATTAATCGGTATCGGTATTGAAAAATCATAATCGGTCGACCTCTAGTGTGTACCTGTCCAGGTATGTGTTCCTCGTAGCCTAGGAGCGAGGTGTACGGTGTGTGTACCTGTCCAGGTATGTGTTCCTCGTAGCCTAGACGGGAGGTGTAAGCGTCCTCAGCTCTGACACAGTCCATGGTGTGGTCCACCTGGGGGGCGGTCCAACTGTACACCTGGAAGGGTGTGGCTATCCTTTCAAACGGATGCCGCTGGACCCTGCAGTCAATCAGAAACTAAATTATCCATGTATCACAGCGGGAATATTTCTCAGATAAGGCTTACCTGAATGACCAAGAAAAACAACTACTGTCTGGCTAATATATTTAGCTCTTAAAAAATATATATACACATTTCTGATAATGACTAATAATTGTATGCTTAGTTTGTTTTCCCCACATTACACAGAACTAATAAATAACTCAGTGCATTGTGGTTAGCGTAGCCCACTTACCTTGTCTTCTGCAGGACAGTGAAGTTCTTTTTGAAGGCAGGGCTAATCTGGCTCAGCAGCTCAACCAACGAGTGGCTCAGGAAGCTGGGGTTGGCTGGCTTGGGGTTGAAGGTGTAGGTGGTCGACCTGGAACAACAACACCATGGTCATCTCTCATTATGGTCAACTCTCAGCCTTGGCCATTTGACTTTTCACACAATCTTGCCAAAGCTAACCATACTGTACTGGCTCTGATATGTTCCCTTTCACACTTTCCAGTACAGTTCCAGCAAGAGGTGGATGTGTAATCAGGCCAACACAATCCAGCTCGGCTCAGCGCAGTAGTGTGAAAACAGCATGCGGTAAGTCTAACGGGAGAAAGGGAAAGCCAGACTCACTGGTTGAGGTAGAAGCCACGTGTGGAGGCGGTGATACTGATGTGTCTCTCCTCAACAGTCACCATATACAGGTACATAAGATCACCATGCATCTTCCTGTTGCCAGGGGGGGGGTTCCAGCCACTCATAGTCAGGACCTTCAGGCACTGCATGGGCTATAGAGCAAGAGGGGGAATCAGATATGGACATTGGAATGTGACTTATGACTTGTGGTGTGCTAGTGTGGATATTGGAAAAGGGTCATAGATTGATTACTTCATCTGCACTTTATGGTGGTAAGGATGTACAGGATATAGTACAACCCAGCCAGCTGATGTATGCTGGTTTTGTTGAGTGCACACTCAACTTTTAACTAATCTTACCCTTTATTCTATAACCACGTTTACTTATTCTAGAATAATAAAAGTATACTAGTGCCAGGCTTGAGTAAGTCTGGCACTTAGCTAGCAAATCATTGTGAGCTATATAAAAATGGCTCCTACAAGCAGATCAAAAGGTTGGAGCTGAAGCCAGTAAACTACAAATGGACAAACTCCTTGAAGAATGTAACACATTTTTTGAACTGTCAGAATGTCACAGAGACACACATGAATCTATGTAAATGAGATGGCATTAGAATGATCATAATTAGCTTGCTGGCAACATCAGGGTTGTGGGTTTTAATTTTACAGCAAATGTGAAATATATGTCACTATGAACTGTAAGCCTCTTTGGATAAATGTGTTAAAATCATCGTAATTACCGTCATTATTACCTTCCAGTCCTTGTTCTGTGGCTGGAGGGGAACCAGGGGGCGTTCTTTACTGCCAGGCAGGATGTGTTCTGGAGGGGTACAGTCTATCTGCTCCAGATCACTGCCCTTCTTCTTCCGCTTACCACTGTCTGCAGAGGAGATAAGGTCACAGGTCAGACTAATGCAGTCAGACCAAAGACTTTTATAGCCTGCTACCTAGGACACAGACATACACATTTGTAGGATAAAGGTGGCTGGATACCTCAGAATGCTGACTGAAATCTCTCTCACCCCAATTCTCGCTGAACAGACCCACCCAAACACGCAAATAAACAATTGGGTACGCAAACACGTGTGCACGCACACACACCTCCTAGGTCCCCGTCGGTGAAGACACTGAGGAAGGAGAGAGAGTTGCAGTCCACTCCATTGTAGGCATCAGATGGGTCCAGGCTTTTCAGCAGGTCTCTGATATGACGCACATGGATACGGGCCTCGCGCACTGTGTAGGGCTCTGGGGTGAGGAGAAAGGACAGTCATTACTTTATTATCGATGCAATCTACAGACTGTCTCCTGGACTGTACTCTCTAGAAAGGGGACTAGGAGGAGATTCTGCCTTCGATCTTAAACCTATACCATTTTTAGGCTTTAAGATCAATAATGTCTAGGGGTAGGGGCTAGTGGCTGACTTGAGAACATATCACCAAGTCCTACCTTCCACTACTTTGAGAAGGGAGCCCTCCTGCAGGCCCTCGATGGATTTGAGCTCAGCAAAGTTATCCAGCACGTTGCCGTCCAGCTGCAGGGAGAAACAGGTACGATGACAGGTGTCCTCACGGTCCATCAACACCTGGTGGATCTCCTGCACCATCTCCTGGGGTGAAACCTGGGGGAGCGGGCGGGGGTTAACATCTTACAGCAATAGAGACTGATAATGTCTGGTCATACAGCTAGTCCCAATTTGGTCCCCATCTCTCCACCTTGGCCCTAACCCTTCAATGTTTGCAGATCTGAAGCCTCTGGATAGGTATAAGTGGTGTGCTGGTGGTGCTTCCATCCACTATATTGCTTACACCTTACAGATCAGCAGACGTTGAAGGATTAGGCGGGTCAAGGGGTAGTGGCAAATTGGGACCGGCTGTTGGGCTGTCTAAGTATGTACTGTACCTGGAGGTCAAAAGGCTCCGTCCCGGGTGCCTGGATCTTCACGGTGAAACCTGTATCCTGAATCACAATCACTTCCTGTTCGTTAGAATCCTCCACACCGTCCGTGTCACCACCCCCATCCTGCTTGGACTCCTCCTCCGAATGGTAGTGGGCCCCGCCCCCATTCATCACCACTGTGCTTGCACTGTGCCCTGTGATTGAACAGAAGGAGATACATTCAACATAGCTTGTCATCTGATTGGACAGATGGGTAGAGAAGGCATTGCCATGGCAGAGTGACACATAACTGAATTAATAAGAATATAAGCCTACAGATAGCAAACAAAGTAGTGCGTGTTGTCAGATTAGATTACTCCTAAAAGGGCATAGTCTACAGTGCTAAATCGGCGACTTATAGGATCCAAGGAGAATAGGATCCAATTAGCACAGAAAACAAGATCTCCAGCCTTTGCCATGTGAGGCAGAGGTATACAGATTACCTTGGTCTGCTTCTCTCAACCTGGAGTTCTTAACCATCAGACTCTAGTACAGAACACAAAAGTTGGTGGTTTGTTTGCCTGGTGCTTTTCACCTTCTCCACATTGGGCACCAGACTCCCAAGGTCACTGAAGAGGAACTATACTGGAAAGTGTGAAAGGAAAATAGAGCCATCCACACAAATCCTCCCCTCTGTGTGTGTGTGTGTGTGTGTATACATCTTCACTTCCAGAATGAGTGCAACCTCCTTGACCTCCGAAGGGGCCTCACTGGCACAAGGCATTGTAACTGTGGAGACATCTGTGTCGCAGGGGTGTTTCCCATTTACCAGAGCTAAAATTAAAACAATAAAAAAGTGTCAAAAATATTGTACTATTTTGAATGGTGTGGGTTGAGTTGCCAAGAGGAAAGGCTACATACATAAATAACAAGTGGGGCCTGCAGTGTGGAGGGGCTGTTTTCTCTCCCAGACAACTGCAACCGGCGCACCCTTGTTCAACGTCAAGGGTAACGCAGTGTCAGGGTTACCACGTAGAGGGGGTGGTTGGGGGAATCTAGAGTAAGAGGGTGAGCGAGAGAGAGGGCGGAGGGAATGAAAGAGTGAGAAAGAAAGACTCACCACGCTCTGAATACCAAACACAACAGCCTTGGCCAACAACTGGTCCATGCTGCAAGAGAAGACGGACTACTAAAAAAGAACAAGGAAAATAGACTTGAACATATGATAGGAGCCAAGGGATAATGTTTCTGTAGGTCAGAAGGGAGGGAGGTGAAGGAAGGGATCAACTGTGTTTTTAGAAACAGGTACAGTGGCCGGTCATCCTGTCCTGTTGTAGAAGCAGACATATTTGATAAGTTACAGCAGTTACTCGGTCTCTCTCCTTAGGTGTCCTATTTCTGGCCTGATCCAAGTCACTCTTCATATCTCCATTAATTCTTTCCTCCCTCCAGCAACGCCCCAGCTATTGCATTTTTCTTAGAGTTGTCACAAACAGACAGTGGGAATCCCTTCGGTCATTCAAGGTCCTCTGCTTTCTTCAAGATTCACTTTTCAGCTCAGTTTGACTATTTTTGTAACTCCCACAAAAATTCAACATGGTGCTTGACTCACATCAATTTAATGAAAATGTATACATTTTAAGTTTCTCAAGTGGAATTGATGAGGTAGGGGAAGAGCCTTCAAATAATGGTGTGTATGAATACTTGCTGCCAATGCTATTCAATCTGTACTGAGAAGGCAAGACTACAAGTGTCAGAACCAAGAGTACAAAGTGCCAGACAGCACCATAAAGCTAGCCTAATAATTGCAAAACAGACCCACTTGGCCCTACAGCAACAGAACAGAGCACTAGGGGTGAGGTGAAAGGGTGGGGAATGGGGTCCAATATTACACAACCTTCTGCATTACTCAAAACATTTAGCCCAACTAAACGTGTTTTTTTTAAGGAGGTTGAGCCTTCATGTCACTGTGTGTAGTGTAGACAGGAGAGAATCATGTCGTTGGTGACAATTCACAGATGAAGAGGGCAGCAGGTGGAGGGAAGGGAAAGCAGAATCCACAAACTGATGCAGTACTTCTGTCATACTGGCATGCATATTCTGGCCTCGGTGGGTGAGTTAGGCCTACATATACAGATTATCCAACTCAAGGCTTTGCTTATTTCAATAAGAAATATTTATCTTAATAGTGTTAAGGTAGCCTAGTGGTTGGAGTGTTGGGCCAGTAACCGAAAGGTTGCTAGATCGAATCCCCGAGCTGACAAGGTAAACATCTGTCGTTCTGCCCCTGAACAAGGCAGTTAACCCACTGTTCCTAGTCTGTCATTGTAAATAAGAATTTGTTCTTAACCGACTTGCCTAGTTAAATAAAAAATTCAACCACAAGACCAACCTTAACCAGACAAAATGGAGGAAAAATGTTGATTATTACACAAGCAAGGAGCTTTGATCCTCCTGAACAGGTAAATCATTGAGGGGGATGGGAAGCAGAAGGACTAGGCAGACCAGCATTCAGTTAAACCAGTTAGACAAAACAACCCCTCCACACCCCATTCAGTGCCACCATTAGCATCTTAGCTCACTCCTCAGGTTGCACAGTAACCAAACTTATCCTCACGCCAGGATACGTCTCATTCAGGGCAGTGGGGCAAAGAGTTATAGGTCCCTGATAGTATGGAAAGGAAGACGAAAGAGATCAATTAGGCAAATAATAGAAAGCGGGCTACAAGAGATCAACAATCATTTTCACAATTTCCTCGAGGTGTGAATGTCTTGATCACTACTAAAGTCCTTATTCAATCAAAATTGTGAAAGACCACTAGGCCAACTAATCCAGAGAGCGAGCTACCAATCTCCATGCTGCCCTGTCTGCTGCCCTGTCTGTTGTAAGCTGTTATATCTCTGATCAAGGTTAACCACGGACTGAGCGCTGTTCTTGCTTCGACTACAGATGAATTCATTCCCTTGACATGGCGGACCTTGACATGATGGGCCTACAGACCAGGGCAAAAAGAAACCAAACAGACAGCTTTTTGGGGGGGGGGGGGGGGGCACAGAGCAAGGTCTTTTTTTTGTCCAACATAGATAGATTTATTACACCACAAGATGGCAACCTTCTTTTGATAGATTGATATAGAGCAGGAAGGGAAAGCTTTCCTGCAGAGTCATGCATATATCTTTGCAGGGAGGTCTCATAACCAGTCAAATTAATCCTCTGTCTGAAGCATGTTGATGTGTTTTAGAATGGGTTGCTGTTTTAGACCTCAGACCTGTGGGGTATATGACAAAGCAGGATCAAGGAGTTAACTTGCCTAAATATTCTGAAATAACTTTTTATTTTTGAGAAAGATAAGCTTGAAATGGACATGGTCTAATAAAGAACAAGCAAATCAACAGTTATTTCAGGTTGCTTATCAAAGTTTGCTGGCTAACTCATTTGATACTACCTTGTAGTATACCTCTCTGGGTTGTGATTATGAAGGCCGGATGTTAGTAAAACATTACAAGAGATGACAAGGGGCTAGAGGGGGGGTGTGGACAGTCTGGACAGTGCCCTGAGGACTACAAAGGTCACCCTTGAGGATAATTTAAGCTCCTTCGGTTACAATCACCAGCAGACCCCCTCACCCCGTTACCCTCAACCTCCTCCACCTGCTAACCCCCATGCTACCCCATCAGTCTGCCATGTGCTGTCTGTCACAATACTGTCAATACTGCAGGATACACAGCTCAGTGTCTTGGTAGTTAACCAACAGTCTCAAATGCAGCCTAAGGCATTTGTCTAGTCCTGCAGGCCTCTCTTAAATGAGAGGTGAATTGCAATAGAAAGCTAATCAAGGAGGTGATTGTATCTTGAAGTGCCAATAATAGGAAAGTGGTTTAGGGGTCAATTATTTTGTTGGTATTGATTACTTAATACCTATGGAGTTGTGAATGAATCTTGTCAATAGCTGACAAAGGTTGCCAACATACTAAAGCTCTATGATGGACAAACACTGTCCATAAACAAGAACTTAAATTCACTAGAAGAAAGTATGATGGTATATGTGCTGCACATACAAAGCTCTAGTCTAGGTGAAGGCTAGCCATTAAAAATATGCTTCTCATCTTCCAACAAATACTGATTGGTACATAAACGTTTTGTTCATGTCTCAAAATAATTTGCTGCAAATGCAAATAATTGATGAAACATAACATAACCTACAAATACCTGGAATTAAGAGTTGTATTCTGATACAAATGACATGTTATTGCACATTACAGTCACTGGCTGTGACACAATGAGTCCCTACAATCAATTACAATCAGTACAGTTGTCGTGCAATAACTGTGACAATGAGGCCAATTCAAAGTGTGACAGCTGAACTAACTATATTGTGTGTAACTTTATAGTCGTGGCAACACAGGCGTCTATGCATGCAACTTCAGGTCCTGTCAAATGTGACACCGAAAGCTGTGGCATTGTCGTGAAGGCTGCATAAGGTTGTGTAATTTCAACAGTGGCCTTACATTCACCAAACCTATACCAGTAGTGCGTCATGTGACTGTCTCGATCATCAATACTTTATATATATGACGCAAGCGATCGGTGGCAAGCCATGAAAATCGGTTTGTTTAAGCGACACTTACCGGCTATATGACTCAGAATGTCTCAAGAATAACCTTCTCTCTCCGAGCATGCACCATGACTTTTCTCAAATGGTCAGCTTCCGCTTCCCGGTCGAGGAACAGCCAACCTCTCCGGTTCTGAACGGGAGGGGGGATCGGGAAGGTATCATGCCAACTAACGGGGACATTGGTGATCTAGTCACTTCGATATTACTAGGTCACAAAAAGAGTATGCATTTGATGGACTAAATGGGGGAAAAAAGTAGTTTATATTAATAGAAAACGGCGTGTGAAATTACTTCACATCGATTAGAACCCCTCTATTATCTTGAAATGTGCAGTTCCACTGAAGGTGACCTTCAGTCCATTCGTTCTTTCATGCAGGTACATAACAGCTGTGGTCCCATGTGCGTTAGAACGTGGGGTGCTCGCACCACATTGTTAAGATAGTGAATACAATTGTATTACTTTCTATAATCACATTTATATCAGCCATTGTTCTACAACAAGTCAGCATCACCACAAGCTTGGCTAACTATTTCGAAGCTAGCTAGCTAGCTAGTTGTGTGTATCAATGGTTGTGTCTGTTTGCCATACAGCCAGTGAGCAAACTAGTTAGTCGAACAGCTTATCTAAATAATTCTAATAGTCATTTGATTGTTAGCTAAACCCTCTTGATATGGCCTAAGCTAACCACTTAGCTACATGTTAACGTTAGTTTAGCCAACACAACAACTACTAGCTAGCAAATACAACAGCTCAAGCAAGCTGTCATTGTTGAATTGACACATCTTGGTTGTATAGAAAACTGGTTTGAATACGGAGGCCCATTACTGCATTTTCAGCTAGTTAGCTAACAGACTAATCAACGCATTGACAGATGAGATGACTACTTTGAATTAACTCTACATGTGTGTAGCTAGCTCGCGAACGCGGTAATTAGTTACTAGCTATGTGCACAATTTCATAACTTTCAACCGACGCCGCTAGCATTACGATACAACTTAAACATTTTGCATGGTAGTTAGTCTCTACTAGCAAGTTTGATAACTACGTAACGTTAACTAGTTACTTACCACACGCACAAGGATCCTTGTTTGGTGCCTTGGTCTCTTGGTGGTCTGGCGTTTCTCCTTCTGCAAGATCAACTGTGTTAACATTACAGTTGGGTACTGACGCCTGGATGTCATCCGTCTTGCTCACCATTATTTGGCAGTCAGTGTGGCAGCTAGTTAGCTTAAAGGTGGCAACAGAAATATGTTGCTCAAAATTGCTATGTTAATCTGTGAAATGCTTCTTCTTAGCTAACGGGCTAGCCAGTTACATGCAGAGGGTACGATCTTACAAAAACAAGTCTACATAGGAAGGACAGTCAAAACTGGACATGGAAAACACGTGGTTTCTCCTCCTCCTGACCCCTTTGCCTTTGCGTTGGTTCCCACCCCCAAAACGTCTGGCTACGGAAAGCGCAATGTGCCGTTTTTTTATGAACAGGTGCCCATATAGGATCACAAAATGATAAACTGTGATTTTATTTTGGACAGGTGCTCTGTATTACTGGTATTAGAAAATGTTGACTTTTTGTATAACATCATTCTTTGGTTAATATGGCTATAGGGGTGTGCAACACTTCTCAAATCAAATTGTACTTGTCACATGCGCAGAATACAACAGACCTTACTGTGAAATGCTTAATTACAAGCCCCTAACCAACGATTCAGTTAAGAAAAATAAGAGTTAAGAAAATATTTACTAAATAAACTAAAGTTTAAAAAAGAGTAACACAATAAAATAACAATAACGAGACTGCACAGGGGGTACCGAGTCAATGTACAGGCACTCAATATCAAAGCTGGTGAACCAGGGATTTGGGACTGAATACGTTTACCATATTGACCTACACTGCCGATAATGTTGTTGTTGATGTCTATAAACACTTATGTATGTATGTGCATACACCACCGTTCAAAAGGTTGGGGTCACATAGAAATGTCCTTGTTTTTGAAAGAAAAGCAATTTTTTTGTCCATTAAAGTAACAAAAAATGTATCAGAAATACAGTGTAGACATTTAATGTTGTAAATGGCAATTGTAGTTGGAAACAGCTGATTTTTAATTGAATATCTACATAGGAGTACAGAGGCCCATTATCAGCAACCATCACTCCTGTGTTCCAATGGCACGTTGTGTTAGCTAATTCAAGTTTATCATGTTAAAAGGCTAACTGATCATTACAAAACCTTTTTGCAATTATGTTAACACAGCTGAAAACTCTTGTGTGATTAAAGAAGCAATAAAACTGGCCTTCTTTAGACTAGTTGAGTATCTGGAGAATCAGCGTTTGTGGGTTTGATGACAGGCTCAAAATAGCCAGAAACAAAGAACTTTCTTCTGAAACTTGTCAGTCTATTCTTGTTCTGAGAAATGAAGGCTATTCTATGTGAGAAATTGCTAAGAAACTGAAGATCTCGTACAACGCTGTGTACTACTCCCTTCACAGAACAGCGCAAACTGGCTCTAACCAGAATAGAAAGAGGAGTGGGAGAGTGCACAACTGAGAAAGAGGACAAGTACATTAGAGTGTCTAGTTTGAGAAACAGATGCCTCACAAGTCCTCAACTGGCGGCTTCATTAAATAGTACCCGCAAATCACCAGTCTTAACGTCAACAGTGAAGAGGCAACGCCGGGATGCTGGCCTTCTGGCAGAGATACCTCTGTCCAGTGTCTGTGTTCTTTTGCCCATCTTAATCTTTTATTTTTATTGGCCAGTCTTAGATATGGCTTTTTCTTTGCAACTCTGCCTAGAAGGCCAGCATCCCGGAGTCGCCTCTTCACTGTTGACATTGAGACTGGTGTTTTATATGTTGCATAATTTTTTTGTTCAGTGTATGTAGTGTCTTTAGAAAGTATTCACACCCCTTGACTTTTTCCAAATGTTGTGTTACAAAGTGGGATTAAAATGGATTTATTTGTCATTTTATGGTCAACAATCTACACAAAATACTCTGTAATGTCAAAGTGGAAGAAAAATTATAACTTTTTTATCAATGGAAAATAAAACATACATATCTTGATTAGGTAAGTATTCAATCCCCTGAGTCAATACAGTTGAAGTCAGAAGTTTACATGCACTTAGGTTGGAGTCATTAAAACTCGTTTTTCAACCACTCCACAAATGTCTTGTTAACAAACTAAAGTTTTGGCAAATCGGTTTTGGCAAAATGACACAAGTCATTTTTCCATCAATTGTTTACAGACAATTTCACTTATAATTCACTGTATCACAATTCCAGTGGGTCAGAAGTTTACATACACTAAGTTGACTGTGAATTTAAACAGCTTGGAAAAATCCCGAAAAGGATGTCACGGCTTTAGAAGCTTCTGATAGGCTAATTTACATAATTTGAGTCAATTGGAGGTGTACCTGTGGATGTATTTCAAGGCCTACCTTGAAACTCAGTGCCTCTTTGCTTGACATCATGGGAAAATCAAAAGAAATCAGCCAAGACCTCAGAAAATAAATTGTAGACCTCCACAAGTCTGGTTCATCCTTGGGAGCAATTTCCAAACGCCTGAAGGTACCATGTTCACCTGTACAAACAATAGTACGCAAGTATAAAAAAAATGGGACCACGCAGCCATCATACCGCTCAGGAAGGAGATGCGTTCAGTCACCTAGAGATGAATGTACTTTGGTGCGAAAAGTGGAAATCAGTCCCAGAACAACAGCAAAGGACCTTGTGAAGATGCTGGAGGAAACAGGTACAAAAGTATCTATATCCACAGTAAAACGACTGCTATATCGACATAACCCGAGAGGCCGCTCAGCAAAGAAGGAGCCGCTGCTCCAAAACCGTCATAAAAAAACCAGACTATGCGATGATCAAGATGGTAACTACTAATAATTGGATATTGGGGAGAAAAAGGGGGTAAAATAAAAAAGAAACAGACTATGGTTTGCAACTGCACATGAGGACAAAGATTGTACTTTTTGGAGAAATGTAACTGTTTGGCCATAATGACCATCGTTATGTTTGGAGGAAAAAGGGGGAGACTTGCAAGCCGAAAAACACCAGCTCAACCGTGAAGCACGGGGGTGGCAGCATCATGTTGTGGGGGTGCTTTGCTGCAGGAGGGACTGGTGCTCTTCACAAAATAGATGGCATCATGAGGATGGAAAATTATGTGAATATGTTGAAGCAACATCTCAAGACATCAGTCAGGAAGTTAAAGCTTGGTCGCAAATGGGTCTTCCAAATGCACAAGGACCCCAAGCATACTTCCAAAAGTGTGGCAAAATGGCTTAAGGACAAAGTCTAGGTATTGGTGTGGCCATCACAAAGCCCTGACCTCAATCCTATAGAAAATTTGTGGGCAGAACTGAAAAAGCGTGTGCGAGAAAGGAGGCCTTACAAACCAGCTCTGTCAGGGGGAATGGGCCAAAATTCACCCAACTTATTGTGGGAAGCTTGTGGAAGTCTACACAAAACGTTTGACCCAAGTTAAGCAATTTAAAGGCAATGCTACCAAATACTAATTGAGTGTATGTAAACTTCTGACTCATTGGGAATGTGATGAAAGAAATTAAAGTGCTATGTCCTGACCTTAGTTCCTTTTTTTATGTCTCTATTTTAGTTTGGTTCAGGGCGTGAGTTGAGGTGAGCATTCTATGTTTTGTGTTCTATGTTTTCTATTTCTATGTGTTTGGCCTGGTATGGTTCCCAATCAGAGGCAGCTGGCAATCGTTGTTTCTGATTGAGAACCATACTTAGGCAGCCTGTTTTCCCACTGTGTGTTGTGGGTAGTTATTTTCTGTTTAGTGTTTTTGTTGCACCTTACAGAACTGTTCGTATGTCGGTTTATTGTTTTTGTTCAGTATTCATCTTTATTAAAATTATTATGAATATGTACCACGCTGCGCTTTGGTCCTCTTCTCCTTCTCCCGATGACAATCGTTACGTAAAGCTGAAATAAATACTTCTCTCTATTAGTCTATTATTCTATTATACTATTATTCTGACATTTCACATTCTTAAAATGAAGTGCTGATCCTAACTGACCTAAGACAGGGAATTTTTACTAGGATTAAATGTCAGGAATTGTGAAAAACTGAGTTTCAATGTATTTGGCTAAGGTGTATGTAAACTTCTGTCTTCAACTGTACATGCTAGAATCACCTTTAACAGCGACTACAGCTGTGAGTCTTTCAGGGTAAGTCTCTAAGAGCTTTGCACACCTGGATTGCACAATATTCACCCATTATTCTTAAAATAATCTATAAGCCTTGTCAAGTTGGTTGTTGTTTATTGCTGGAGAGCCATTTTCAAGTCTTGCCATAGATTTTCAAGCCAATTTAATTGAAAACTGTCTCTGGGCAACTTAGGAACATTCAATGTCATCTTGGTAAGCAACTCTAGTGTATATTTGTCCTGCTGAAAGGTGAATTTCCCTCTCAGTGTCTGTTGGAAAGCAGACTGAACCAAGTTTTCCTCTAGGATTTTGCTGGCAGTCTATTCAGTTTTTTTTTATCCCCCAAAAAGCATACCCATAACATGATACAGCCACCAGCTTGCATAATAATATGAAGAGTAGTACTCAGTGAAATGTTGTGTTGGATTTGCCCCAAACATAACACTTTTGTTTTCAGGACAAAACGTTAATTTCATTGGCAAATTCTTTTGCAGTATTACTTTAGTTTCTTATTGCATGTTTGGAATAGTTTTATTCTGTACAGGCTTCCTTCTTTTCACTCTGTCATTTATCTTAGTATTGTGGAGTAACTACAATGTTTTTGATCCATCTTCAGTTATCTCTTATCACAGCCATTAAACTCTGTAACTGTTTTAAAATCACCATTGGTGAAATCCCAGAGCGGTTTCCTTCCTCTCTGGCAACTGAGTTTGGAAGAATGCCTGTATCTTTGTAGCGACTGGGTGTATTGACAACAACCTCTCCCTCAACGTGGGCAAGACAAAGGAGTTTATCGTGAACTACATGAAACGTAAGACCGAACACGCCCCATTCACTTCGACGAGGCTGCAGTGGAGCTGGTCGAGAGCTTCAAGTTCCTTGGGGGTCATATCGCTAAGGAACTATCGTGGTCCAAACAAACCAACACAGTCGTGAAGAGGGCACAACAATGCCTTTTCCCCCTCAGGATGCTGAAAAGATGTGTCATGGGCCCTCAGATACTCAAAAAGTTCTACAGCTGCACCATTGAGAGCATCTTGACTGGCTGCATCACCACTTGCTATGGCAACTGCTCGGCATCTGACCGCAAGGCGCTACAGAGGGTAGTGCATACAGCCATGTACATCACTGGGGCCGAACTCCCTGCCATCCAGGACCTCTATACAAGGCTGTGTCAGAGGGAAGGCCCTACAAATTGTCAAAGACTCCAGCCACCCAAGTCATACACTGTTCTCTCTGCTACCGCACAGCAAGCGGTACTGGAGCACTAAGTCTGGGACCAAAAGGCTCCTGAACAACTTATTTTATCCCCAAACCATAAGATGGCTAAATAGTTAACCAAATAGCTACCCACACTATCTGCATTGAACCTTTTTGCACTCTTTTTTGAATCAGTGCACACACACTGGACTCTACCCACTCTCTCATACTTACATTGACACTCCAACACACACTCCCTCACTCACACATAACACGTACACACAGGCACACATTCACCACACACACACTTACACATTCATCACATACTCTGCTGCTACTGTCTATTATTTATCCTGTTACCTAGTCACTTTACCCTTACCTATATGTACAGATCCACCTCAATTTCCCCATACCCCTGCACATTGACTCGGTACTGGTATCCCATGTCTATAGCCAAGCTATCATTGCTCATTGTGTATTATTTCCACATGTTACTATTCTTTTCTTCAATTATTATTGTTGTTATTATTGTTATTATTAATGTACAGTATATAATTTTGTATTCTGCATTGTCAGGAAGTAAGTAAGCATTTCATATTAGTCTACACTTGTTGTTTGCGAAGCATGTGACAATTAAAATTTGATTTGATATTCAATGTCTGCTTTTTTAAAATGTATACCCATCTACCAATAGGCGCGCTTACTTGCGAGGCATTGGAAAACCTCCCTGATTTTAATGGTTGAATCTGTGTTTGAAATTCACTGCGCGACTGAAGGACCTTACAGATAATTGTAAGTGTGGGAGTACAGAGATTAGGTAGTGATTCAAAATTCATGTTAAACACTATTATTGGAGTGAGTCCATGCAACTTATTATGTGACTAGGCTTGCCATAACAAAGGGGTTGAAAACTTATTGACTCAAGGCATTTCAGCTTTACATTTTTTATTAATTTGTAAACATTCCTAAAAACATAATTCCACTTTGGCGATATGGGGTATTTTGTGTAGGCCAGAGACACATCTCAATTTAATCAATTTTAAATGCATGATGTAACACAAGAAAATGTGGAAAAAGTCAGGAGGTGTATATATTTTCTGAAGGCACTGTATGTACATTACTGTATATCTATGTATGTACATTACTATATATCTATGTATGTACATTACTGTATATCTATGTATGTACATTACTGTATATCTATGTATGTACAATACTGTATATCTATGTATGTACATGACTGTATATCTATGTATGTACATTACTGTATATCTATGTATGTACATTACTGTATATCTATGTATGTAGATTTCAGAGCTGGTGTTCGTCATCGAACTCGATAATCCAGGGTAACACATTCAAAGATACAACACACAGTAGACACGCTTAGTCAATCCTACATTTTATTTGGATAATGTGTACAGCGCTATGCTCTACAGCAAGCCAACACAGTAGTGCGCTAAAGACGGAGGTGGGGGGCGCTCAGCACGGGACCGTATGACACAACACCCCTCATGGTCTTGAGAGGAGGCGCACTGAGTGTCTCACTACATATCTTATGTTGTATGCCTGAGGGAACATATAGAGTGGGGGCTTTTTATTGCTTGAAAAGACTGAACATATCAAACAAGAAAAAAACAAATACTTATTAAAATGCCCATGTAGTGGACATGACTCAGGCTCGTGGTCTCGCGATGAGGTGATGGTGAAATTCACTAGTATGAACTAATGTTTTGGATTTACCTCTGTGACCTCTGGCTTCTGTCAGGATTGACCTCTGGGCGCCAATGGCGAGAGAGTTTTTACACTAAAAAACCTTCCTCCCTCAAAATGGAATACATACTCAGCAGGGGAAATTCATTCAAATGTCTCCCTCATCCTCATTCTCTTCATGCTAGTGAGTAAATGGATAGAGAAACATTTTAGTAAATGTGGAATTGGAAACCAGATAGAAGATAGAAGTGAGGATAGCAGGGTGATCTCAAAAGTCATTGCTCGATTCCTTGTGTCTGTTCTCCTTTCCACCTCCTCAAAGGATCAGAAGGAATCAAGGAGAGCAGAAGGGGAAGATCTGAGTTTTCTATGACGAATCAACAAAATACTTTTAAGACTCATCCTCTCCTGGTATTCAGAAAGAGGAGAACAAGGCTTGCCTAATAAATCAGACTGATACCAATTCTTGGTATACAGTCTGAAAAAAAGTTTCCTTACAAGCTAGAATGTTCAATACAATTACATTTTAACTTGAATATCTGTTATCTGTGAGGTTGGTCCTTCAGACTATCCACAGGAAAGTATTATTTACCCAACTTTTTAGAGCGCCAGTACTGCCGTTGCAATTTCTATCACCTGGCACGACTTTGGTTAGTATGCATGTATCTTGTGCATGTAATTCCATCTTGTGCACATGCCTTAGGTCACGAGCAAACAAATATTGATTGCCACACATCCGCGTTTCGAAGTTGGTTTAATAATGCTTTCCTGTGGATATTTTGTCTCAAATTTCGACCCACGGACAATTGGCAGAGTAAATTCAAATATAATTTTCTTCGACATTCATGACAGACAAGGTACGTTTAGTTTTTTTTCTATGTAATACTGCATGGCTATGCTGTAACGTTACACAGCATAGCCACAGCAGGACTACTCTAAGGCAGAACACCATACAACTGTGTTGGGCCTCTTTGGCTCATCATTGTCGTCATAAGACACTTTTCACCACAATCTGATTCAACAGTGTATCAAAGCTGTTTAGCTATTTGATTAAGAATAAAGGGATAGTGTTTTCATTTGTTATTTGTCTGTGATATAATATCATATCAGCGTGTCACTTACACATTTCAATGTCCAAAATGTGTAAGATTTGAAGTGTCAGTTTTATCTGTTCTTATTGCTTAGTTGTAAAGTGGAATGTGTCCGTGTGAAAGTAAGGATATTTTTTGGACATAGCTGGCTCTAGCCACAGACCACATCTGTACCGACACCACTATAAGCACAGGTATATCACAAGTACATCATCTAAGGACATGTGCTTTACATGAAAGCTGAACAGTCTAACTTCTAGTTCCCTAAGAAGAACATGTACTCTATAAACATTTTCAATGAGGATTGTCATGTTACTGTAATTTCGATATTGAATGGGGAATGTGTTCTCAGAAGCTGAGGAAATAGTGAACAGTCATGATAAATTGCTTGCTTGCAGGCTAAGGGTTAAGGGCCATTATGGAGGCCTTGACCATGAATCTGGACATTTTTCTACACAGAAAATGAAAGTTGTGCCTATGGGACACAGCCATTTTTTGGGAGGCTTGACAGCAATTGTTGCCAGCAACGGTTTAAGTTCATGGCTTTTCAGTAATGAGGCAGCTCTTCTTACACTGTAAAAAACAACCATGTTAAATGTCTGCACTGAATTCAACCCATCTTCTCTTCTTCAAGGCATTCCATGACAATACCTCCTCCAAATGCCTTATAGACAGATAAATACAGAAAATAACATAATAGTTTTAAAACATTCGTTTTATAACATTCTGTGATATAATAAACATAATAATAAACATAATATATTAAACAATCAGTAAACAATAAGTCGTAAAAAAGATTAAGTTAAAACAATCATAATAAAACATATCCTTCTAATAGCTTTTACAGTATTCCATTTTATATTGATTAATAAGAAATATTTTGTATTAAATAACCCGTTGACAACATTTCCCGTGTGGCTCAGTTGGTAGAGCATGGCGCTGTTAACACCAGGGTTGTGGGTTCAATTCCCACGGGGACCAGTGTGAAAAAGTATGTACTCACTTACTGAAAGTTGCTCTGGCTAAGAGTGTCTACTAAAAAGATTACCTCTGTGTTATATTGAGTTATTATCAGATGATATATATACATTCATATAAGGGTTAAGATATATTACCTACCAAGATAAATGGTTTCAAAATGTAAGAATATCTGATGTTAAAATCCACCAATTTCATCAACTAAAAGACAATTAAAAGGAAAAGAGACTAGGTTAAATGTTCAGATCAAGTGACACCACACATCTTCATCTGGTTGGGTGCTATTCTCTCACTACACCACTAGGGTCAGCCAAGTGCAAATCAATGTTGGCTGGTTTCATAGCGTCATGGCTGTCTACACAGCTTGGAGTCTACCATGTAGATAACCAAAATTACCCCTTTATTTAAGAAAATTAGAATTTTCTCTTCTCAGCTATCTGAGACAAGAGACAAATCTACCAGAAGGCCCTAATAACCCCTTTTTGCTTGACTAGTAATAGTGAGATCAAATCAGCCACAGCCTAAGTTCAACCCAAAACAAACAGCAACAAACTGTCACGCCCTGACCTTAGAGCTTGTTATGTCTCTATTTTGGTTTGGTCAGGGTGTGATTTGGGTGGGCATTCTATGTTCCTTTTTCTATGTTTTTGTATTTCTTTGTTTTGGCCGGGTATGGTTCTCAATCAGGGACAGCTGTCTATCGTTGTCTCTGATTGGGAACCATACTTAGGTAGCTTTTTCCCACAGGGTTTTTTGTGGGTAGTTGTTTTCTGTATAGTTTAGTTTCCTTACAGAACTGTTTGTTTTCTTCTTTGTTAGTTTTGTTCAAGTGTTCTGATTGAATAAAATATCATGAACACGTACCACGCTACGCTTTGGTCCAGTCATTTACAGGAAGAGGATCGTTACACATACCATCTATAAACAACATTCTTATGTGTCTTTTATCCCTAAGGTGAAACCCCCCCAGCAAACCACAGATGTAAATAAACACAGAGAAATACTATTCTCTGTGTACAGTATTACACACAGCTCACTAAACCTGAGAGAAGCCTCTGGCCAAACTGGTCCCAATGCATTATTACCCAAAGGTGTCCTGTTTATGCAAAGCATCTGCAAGATTAGAAGGTTACCTATACCTCCACCTATTTATGCAGGATGCCAGGAACTCCAGTTTAACTCATCCAATAGCTTCATCAGTGTTTGGTAATATTTGTAGTTTTTTTAAAGCTCAGAGACACACTATAATTGAAACCTACTAAGATCTGTGTGTGAGGCCAGTGGACTAATGTTACTTTCAATTATTGTATAACATATAGGGTGTGCTGTAGGCCTACCTATTGTATGACCAATGGAATAAAGAAAGATTCAGTGGGATATGACGGTATGACTACACCTCTTGGCCATGTGGGAACTTTTCAAGTGAAGGCCACCGATGCAGATCTGAAATTCAATAGTATTCACAGCAAGGACATACACAGATGCTCAGACGCTACCCAACTGTGACTCAGCGTAACAGAGGTCAGAAAATGTTTCTACAAGGGCAACCCAGGGTTGATTTATGGTTGGCCCTAAAACGACACAGCAGGGTAAGGTAATTGCACAGTAGGCGCTGTGGTCTATGGCAACAGGCCATAGGTTAAACTAACCTCCACACAGGATGTCACACTCAGATAAGGCCCCATAATAACGTTATATAGAGCGACGCCTGTGTAAATGCATTCAACTACAAGATTCTACACATTGACGTGAAGTGATTAGTAACAACATCCTCATTGGGTGTTCGTACACCTGGAAGTTTGGGTTAATTCAGGTCATGTCAAAATGTATAATTATAAAAAGTGTTCATCATAGCAATACATCTAAATACCAGTCATTAGAGTTAATAGGATTATAATCAACAATGCTAAATTAATCTCAGTATCAATTCGATAATGGTGCAGGACAATGGGCGATTTACAGTATTAATAAAATCAGATAGTCATAGTGATTATGAGGATAGCGATGATGATGATGATGACAATGATTATGATAATAGTGATGATGATGATGATGCATTTCTAGGGATGGTCACAGTGGGGCTAGTTATTCAGCCTTGGTTTGAGCAGCCAGCAGGTGACGCTGTGGCCGTGGCTGCCAGTCTGGGAGGAGCTCCGTCCTGGGGCTCCATGGGCCCCTCTCCACCCCCCTCCTCCTCCCCTCTTTCCCCCACCAGAGGATTCTGTCTGTGGGCCAGGGAGTAGGAATGCCTGACCCTGGACTTGTGGTGCCTGCGGTGAGGGTGGAGGAACAGCGCTGGGTCAGGCATGGCGGTGGGCTCTGCAGGGCACGTCACCCTCTCCCTGGGGACACACTCCCTGGCCCTCTCCGCCCGGAGCTGGTGCCCTGACATGGACCTGCTGCCCCTGCGTTTAGGCTTGACCACAGGGGAGGCTATGGCAGAGCTGGTGTTGGAGGCATTGGAGAAACCGGAGGGCGACTGAGGAGAAAAGGGAGAAAAGATGGCGGTGTCCCACTCGGCTGCTTGGCTGTACTGGGGCCCAGGGGGATTCCCATGATGACGATCCCTATTCTCCCAGTTTTCCCTGAGGGCCTGCTGCCTCTGCTGCAGCCTCTGGTGTTGCAGTTTCTGTCGGGCAGCATGCAGCTGGAACGAGAGGTAGGCTGCCGCCTCGGTCTGCCTCTGCAGCTCTGTGTTGAGCACCGTGGAGCGTTGGCTGCGGCGCTTCAGCTCATCCAGGAAGCGGCGCTCCTTGTCCTTGAGGATAGCCCGCAGCGCACCAACCAGCGCCCCCTTGTGAGTCAGCTCCTTACACAGCTCTCCCAGTGTGCACTGCTGCTCGGCCCGGCGATCTTCGACCTCCAGACAGCGGGCCTCCAGCTGCTCCTCCTCCTCCGCCAGGTCTGAGGACGAACACAAGAACACAGAAGCAGAGAAGTGCACACAAATCAAATAGTAAGGACGCATCAGAGATTCACAGACAGATAGCTAACATTCAGACAAAAAAACAAGCCCCAAATGCAGCTGCCAGGATTTACATGAAGGGCATCTACTACTCATGCTGACATATTGACCCCACAGAGCACTCCTCCTAACCCCACCCCCCAGGACATAGGACCAGAGAACAGAACACTCCTCCTAACCCCACCCCCCAGGACATAGGACCAGAGAAAAGAGCACTCCTCCTAACCCCACCCCCCAGGACATAGGACCAGAGAACAGAGCATAGAACGCATGCAGAAAGATAACACACTGCCTGGATATGATACATTCAGTCAAACGGATATGGACCAGCGCTGGCTGCTTTCAATCACCAAGTTGGCCTCAAAGCACATTTGTGGATCATCTGGCAGATAGGAAATGGTATGTGGGTTTAGGGATTGAATGGACAAAGGCAGAAGACTGAGCACATATGGGCAAAGGATTAAAGAGCCACTGAGCAAATCCCTGCCAGTATCCACCACCCAATCTCTACCAGCCGCATCATGGCCACTGGCATGGTGTGACATCTGCTGCCACTTACCCACTATAGAGAGAGTGAAGAGAGTAGACTGGCAGATTGCTCACATGCAGTGGTGGTGTGATGGGAGGGGAAGGAAAGTGATTGTTTTGGAGGGCTGATAGCCGATATAACATTCAATGTAGTAATATACTGATAGTTCCCTCAACCCAATAATACCTACTTTCTCAGCGGACAGAATTGGCTGCACTGATGTCATCATTACACCAGGAATTGGCTGTGATAATGTCACTGCATCCAGTTTTAACCGCAAGTCTAAAATCATTGTACAACATTTTTTGTGCTTTTGGGGCAAAGTCAAAGCTATAGTACTCCATCACAGTGAAATCCTCCAGTAAGGAATGGGGGATTAAAAAAAGCCTTAGTCAGTACTAGCTGTAGCTGTACCTTTGGGCTGAGGCTGCCCAGCTCAGACAGCTGGGCCAGGGGAGAGGGATTACACCACAGCCTCTGGTATGCTGGTTGACCCAAGAATTAGGTCAAAGTAAACTAATGGGAAGGGAGAGGAGCAAAAGGTGCTGTGATTAGTTTAAACTTGGATGTGAAATCATTGTAAAAATTATTAGTAGGTATTTTCATTAGGCCTATATTAGGATTGCTGCATTTAGTTTAGAATAGGAGGAACCTGATATCCACATAAATAGCCCTTCCTTCCCCTATCTCCTTTCTCATCCTCCTCTCTTTCTCTTGTTCTTCTCTACTCTCATCACTCTTAATCCCTCTCTCTGTACCAGTCTCATCCTGTACCTGTTTCTCCATCTCTCTGTCTTAATCCCTCTCTCTGTACCAGTCTCATCCTGTACCTGTTTCTCCATCCCTCTGTCTTAATCCCTCTCTCTGTACCAGTCTCATCCTGTACCTGTTTCTCCATCCCTCTGTCTTAATCCCTCTCTCTGTACCAGTCTCATCCTGTACCTGTTTCTCCATCCCTCTGTCTTAATCCCTCTCTCTGTACCAGTCTCATCCTGTACCTGTTTCTCCATCCCTCTGTCTTAATCCCTCTCTCTGTACCAGTCTCATTCTGTACCTGTTTCTCCATCCCTCTGTCTTAATCCCTCTCTCTGTACCAGTCTCATCCTGTACCTGTTTCTCCATCCCTCTGTCTTAATTCTTCTCTCTGTACCAGTCTCATCCTGTACCTGTTTCTCCATCCCTCTGTCTTAATCCCTCTCTCTGTACCAGTCTCATCCTGTACCTGTTTCTCCATCCCTCTGTTTTAATTCTTCTCTCTGTACCAGTCTCATCCTGTACCTGTTTCTCCATCTTAATTCTTCTCTCGATCCCAATCACTATTTTACAGATTTTTCTTTCTACATCTGTTTTTCCCCTCCCGCCCTCCACTCCTCGCACGCCCCCCTCTTCCTCCATCTCTTTCTCCTCCCTCCCTCTCTCTCTGAGTAACCCAGCTTTCTCATTGGTGTAGTTCTTCCTGGTCTCTGTCTAACTGTCGCCCACTAGACCAGGGTGGTGAGGTCATGCTGCAAATATAGAAAATGCTGTGTAATCTAATCTCCATTTCGTCCTCCTTTTCCTTCTCTCTCTCTCTCTCTCTCTCTCTCTCTCTCTCTCTCTCTCTCTCTTTCTCTCTCTCGCTCTCTCTCTCTCTCTCTCTCTCTCTCTCTCTCTCTCTCTCTCTCTCTCTCTCTCTATCTCATTCACTGACCCTCTAACACGTTCTGTACCATTCTTCCCACTCTCTCCCTTCCTCCCTTGTCCCTCCATCTCTCTGTCTCAGCAAACAGACTGTAATTGTACCCCTCCACCAGGGCACAGAGGAAAATGAGAGAGGAGGAAAAATGGATGGATCAATTTGTGAGGATGGAGGAGAGGGGGCTGTGGTGGTGTGATAGAGCAAAGGACGGCCTGCTCTGGAAAAAGAGGGGGGTTAGTTATAATTGGCTGCAGATGGGCATGAACACCCCAACTCCTCCTTTCTTTCTCTTTCTCTCCACCACCCATTCCCTCCCATCCCCTCTGTCTCTGTAATTATCTACGATATTAACATAATATCCATCTTCTATCTAGACATTCTAATGCAACAAACTACCCATGAGTGGAATATTAAGGTGCACACACACAGCTTTTGTCTGATGGTTCATATTCATGAACTGTGGATTGCACTCCGCTGCCAATCTACCCAATTCCAATCCTCCTACACATTTTTTTATCCTGGTAACAGATCAATCCATAAAATGTGATGTTTTATTCATGGAATATGGCCTTTATGGCTGAGGATGAGAGGGGGAAAGGGAGAGAGCGTTTGTGGAGGTCGACCACAGGGCTGTCCCTTGGCGGATGGGTAAAGTGAAGGATAATGCCATGAGGGCGGGATGGGATGAAGGGGAGCCAAAGAGGACAAACAGTTAGTGTCACAAAGCCAAGCCTGGAGAGAATGAGGGGGAGGGGGGCAGGAAGAGAGAGAAAGAGAGACACAGAACTTACCCAGTTCACTCTTGCCTGGAGGCTTCACATTCAGCTCACATGTCAACTCTGAGAAAACAGAGACAAGAAATGAGACATCAGTGAGACAGAGACATGAATGAATAATGTGTGAGACAGAAATGAGTCATATGAGTAAGTCTAGGAGACAAATAGATACAATTCAGGGATTTACAAAAATAATAAAAAGGAATGCTTTCAATCTGATGTGTCTCATTGAAACACTAAATACTAATGCTGATCGAAACTAGGGATGAATATTTCCCACCAAATCTACCAAGTTTCAATACCGGGAATAATTCATATTTATCCTGAAAGTGCCCATCATAGCAACGAGAAGTAGGGGTGCTGAGGGTGCTGTAGAACCCCCTGATAAATCACATAAAAAATATACAGTACCAGTCAAAGGTTTTGACATACCTACTCATTTAAGAGTTTTTCTTTATTTTTACTATTTTCTACATTGTAGAATAATAGTGAAGACATCAAAACTATGACGTAACATATGGAATCATGTAGTAACCAAAAAAGTGTTAAACAAGTTCCCACATATGCTGAGCACTTGTTGGCTGCTTTTCCTTCACTCTGCTGTCCAACTCATCCCAAACCATCTCAATTGGTAAAGAGGTCGGGTGATTGTGGAGGCCAGGCCATCTGAGGCAGCACTCCATCACTCTCATTATTGGCCAAATAGCCCTTACACAGCCTGGAGGTGTGTTGGGTCATTGTTTTGTTGAAAACCAAATGATAGTCCCACTAAGTGCACACCAGATGGGATGGCGCATGCCATGCTAGTTAAGTGTGCCTTGAATTCTAATAAATCCAACAGTGTCACCAGCAAAGCACCCCACACCATCACATCTCCTCCATGCTTCACGGTGGGAACAACACATGCGGACATCATCCGCTCATCTACTCTGCGTCTCACAAAGACATGGAACCAAAAATAAAAAATGTAGACTCATCAGACCAAAGGACAGATTTCCACCATTCTAATGTCCATTGCTCGTGTTTCTTGGCTCAAGAAAGTATCTTCTTCTTATTGGTGTTCTTTAGTAGTGGTTTCTTTGCAGCAATTCAAACATGAAGTCCTGATTCACACAGTCTCCTCTGATCAGTTGATGTTGAGATGTGTCTGTTACTTGAACTCTCTAAGGCTGGTAACACTAATGAACTTATCTTCTGCAGCAGAGGTAACTCTGGGTTTTCCTTTCCTGTGGCAGTCCTCATGAGAGCCAGTTTCATCATAGTACTTGATGATTTTTGCGACTGCACTTGAAGAAATGTTCAAATTTCTAGAAATGTTCTGGATTGAGTGACCTTCATGTCTTTAAAATAATGATGGACTTTTAAATCTCTTTGCTTATTTGAGGTGTTCTTGCCATAATGTGAACTTGGTCTTTTACCAAATAGGGCTACCTTGTCACAACACAACTGATTGACTCAAACACATTAAGAAGGAAAGAAATTCCACAAATTAACTTTAACAAGGTACACCTGTTAATTTAAATGCATTCCAGGTGACTACCTCATTTATTTTATTTAACCTTTATTTTTAACTAGGCAAGACAGTTAAGAACACATTATTATTTACATTGACGGCCTACCCCACACGACGCTGGGCCAATTACGTGCCACCCTATGAGACTCCTAATCATGGCAAGTTGTGATACAGCCTGGAATCAAACCTCTAGCACTGAGATGCAGTGCCTTAGACCGCTGTGCCACTCAGGAGACCATTAAAGCTGGTTGAGCGAATGCCAAGAGTTTGCAAAGCTGTCATCAAGGCAATGGGTGGCTACTTTGAAGAATCTCAAGTATAAAATATATTTTAATTTGTTGAACACTATTTTGTTTATTACTTGATTCCATAAGTGTTATTTCATAGTTTTGATGTCTTCACTATTATTCTACAATGTAGACAATAGTAAAAATAAAGAAAAACCCTTTAATGAGTAAGTGTGTCCTAACTTTTGACTGGTACTGTATATATATTTTTTAAATTGTGCACTAGGCCTTTATTACCTTCTGTATGAGCGGAGCAAAATAGTGGTCAACAGAATATTTCCTCAGCCCTCATATGGGCAGCAAGTAGGCTAGGCTATGAGACCGCACAGAGAAGCAGGGGAAATATTCTAGCGGTATTTTGACATGCAGGCAAGAGACGTGCTTTGATAATGCAACCTATGGATTACAGAATAAAGTTTGGAATTTTCATGCGAGACAGGAGTCAGGATTTTGTGTTTCAGTGGGATTGGGACTGGATAGGAAAATAGCCTAGGTTCTAGAACAGGAGAATTGTCCTCATTTCTCTCTGAAATGTTAACAGACTTCATATCTGTGACAGAGATGCCTATGTAGTGAAATGTGTATAGGCCTATCTAATGTGTGACTGTTTGAAGATTCCAAATGACAGCTCAACGAGGCACATGTTCATTTATAGTCTTTAGGCCAACTGTAGAGGTTTCCTGTAGGGTTTAACTGCAATCGGGTCGATGTGCAGTCCGGCAGTGTCAATTATGCATGCGCTTTGAATTTAAGGCGACTTTGTGTGGAGTTAATGTGCTAGGCCATGTGACAACTTCTTTGGATAATGTGCTATTTTAATTTTTGCCAATCTGATGCTGCGCATGTGTAGGGCCTGCATTGGTGCCAACATTGAGGTCAAATGTTGTAATTTCCCAGGTCTTTCATTTTATTTTGTTCCCAGTGTTCCCAGGACAGTCCTGGGTTCGCTGTTACCCATGTTAATCCTTAATCATAACTGTAGTGCTGTTGAAGCAGTGAATGTCCAATCTGTTTGTTTGCGTCTAGTCTGTCAGTTAGCTTGACTGCAGACAGTTCAGACAGAGATGATTAGGGCCTTGTGTAGACTGGACATACAGTAATCACATTGAGTTAAACTGATTATGTTTAGCTGGGTGGACTCTAAGCACTTCTCCAGTCAGCACAGACAGATGCCATGCTTGGGTTGCTCTCAAGGACAAAGACTAAAATATACTGTACAGTATTTATATTATGTCCCTGTCTATTCCCTCTCACTCGCCAGCTGGGTTGAATAGACAGTTTACCTCCCAAAATAAGCACAGTAAAATCCTTAACCTATCACCTTCCTTTGCCTGCTCAGAAAATCCCATCAATCCCCACAGAGAGAGAGAGAGAGAGAGAGAGAGAGAGAGAGAGAGAGAGAGAGAGAGAGAGAGAGAGAGAGAGAGAGAGAGAGAGAGAGAGAGAGAGAGAGAGAGAGAGAGAGAGAGAGAGAATTAAAGACAGAAAGAGAAAGGAAGGACGAAAGAGGAGGAGGGTGGATAGATGAACCCCAGCAGAGAGGATAACTCCAGAGGGGGAGTCAGACCCCCGACTACCAGGAACAGGAAGGTATTATAATATGTGGTTTCCTTTCATGGAAACCCTGGCTGTAGTGGGGGAGCATTCATTGAGATAAACCTGCTCTTTTCAAGTTAAAGTTAATAGTCCCAAGAAAACAAATTGATTGCGCTGATAGACTAGTACAGTAGGCTACATTGTGTTTGTATCTAAGATTTGATGGCTTTAGCATCTTTGCAGTGTATGAGCCTAGTCTGTCAGTCAAACCACAACACCATGTGGTGATGCCCTTTAACTGAACCTTCTTCGTGTTCTGCAGTGAGGTCTGCCTCTGCTTGGCTTGGCAGTAACACTGTTGTTGTAAAGAGGGTCACTGTCTACTCCACTAGTCTAATTTGATCTCTGTGTGTTTGCGCGCGTGTGCATACTGTATGTGTGCATGTGTGTGTGTGTGTGATGTATAGACTCACCGCTACATCGTTTCTGCAAGGACAGGATCTCCAGGTGTAGGCCATGCAGTAGGGTGAGATGTTCCTGTCTGAGAAACATTGTACTCCTCTCAACACTCTCCATCTGCATGTCCAAGGTGGAGCCTGTATGTTCCATGATTACGCACCTGTCCTGCACCCTGCACAGAGAACAGGGTCAGAGGGCGTTAATATACATTATACCTGCATGTGTATAAGGGTCACTTTCCTGTTACTAATGATGAACAATAACAAAAGGAATTATTCCAAATGTATATATGTGTGTGTGTGTGTGTGTGTGTGTGTGTGTGTGTGTGTGTGTGTGTCTGTGTGTGTGTGTGTGTGTGTGTGTGTGTGTGTGTGTGTGTGTGTGTGTGTGTGTGTGTGTGTGTGTGTGTGTGTCTGTGTGTGTGTAATGATGCATTTGCAGTATCTTTCCCCCTTCTTTATTTACCTTCACTGTAGGTAAATTATTTAATCTTACTTTACAATGCAGTTTAGAATATCACCTGACACATTTTCAATAAGCATTACAACAAGAGAAACACTGAAGTCTTAATTTATTCTAAGATAAAAAAATTAAAAACACAATGATTGATGATGGTTATGTCAGGTAAGATAAAGTGTGTATGAGTGTGTATGAGTCATTGTGGTCATGCGGTAAAAAAATGTATTGATCACCCAATAGAGAGATGGAAGAAACCAACGCAATATGCTTGGTAGGTTACAGTATGTTGAAAGTCCTAGTACCAAATTCAATTTTACAGTTGATTCCTACATGACTACAATACACTCAATAAATGTGGCAATTTTATGAAAATGATCCATGCTTACCGTGCTATTTTAGATAATGTCGAACGGAGTCCCAAATAATTACGATATGAAATTCATGAGATCTATAAACAAGTCCTTCGATCCATACATGATTGATTTCCAGGAATGTTCCAAAACCATTTAGGATATTCGTCCAATAATTGAGATCAATTCAACATCATTTGCAGGCGATAACGTTGTATCAAGAACGAAAGATGATATAGCCTGTACACAGAAAAAAATCAGCGACGCATCGCATAACGGTCCTGGGAGGCTACAACAGGATAAATATGTTTTCATTACTGCTGCACCATCTCGCTGCGTCAGTAACAGTTATTGCCAAAATACTCATAACAAGGTCAACATAGCAAGTAGATTGTAACGTATGGAAACGGAGCACGATACATTTCGACAGGCGCAGCCTCCCTCTCCTTCATCGTCTGTTGGGTTGAGCTGGTACAGTAGTCTACTGTCGTATGATGAAAACAAGACATCGTGACCGGAACACCCGAGATGATCATACGACTCAAATCCAGCTTATTGAAAGAAGTGGCCGTACCCATCATCGACTTTTGCCAGGATCGTTATAGCAGTAGTTCGAAGGCAGAGATAGGACAGGGTAGTCTTTATTATGAATGTTAAAATGACTGTACTTTTGGTAAGACAATTGTTTGGGTGACACCAAAGCCTGTTTATCCGTGCCAGGGTTCTTACGAAATCATATGGGCTACTTTGAGAATATGCACGGCAAATACAAGCCTCAATTTCAGCACCATGGACAGGGACATTGCTCTGGACATGCGTCACCCTGAGACAATTTGACATAGGCCAGTCATTTCAGACCTGATGGGGGATGGCAATGTCTTGCTAGGCTTGATGGATAGGCCTAGCTCTTATGTCTATATGGAAATGATCTACGTTTCATTTTTTTTCGCAACATTTAGCACAATAATGAGGCTTAATTGGCCAAGAATTAAGACGGTCAATCATTGATATTCAACCTGGTCTCAGAGCATTTAGAATTATTCTTTATGTTAACCCGGGACCCTCCATTTAGTATGATAGGTTTCGTATGGTATGTATTACTTTTTTGGACCCATTTTATATTGTACTTCTGACACCAACGTAATGAAACAGAAGGGACCAGGTCTCGAACCCCCAACCTTCTAGCCCGAGGTCCGGCGCGCTATCGACTGTGCCGCAAAAGCATGCTCCTGCGGCAGAGTCGATTTCCGAGTTTATAAACCCAAGGTCATTACACTATGATATGTTACGAATTTGCTAAATGTACACCATGTTATGAATTTTCTACATTTATGATATCTTATAAAGTCCAGCTAGGTGGCTAAGGTTAGCTAGCTGGCTAACGTTAGCTAAGCTAGGGGTTAGGTTTAAGGTTAGGGTTAAGTTTATAAGTTAGGTTAAAGAATAAAGGTTAGAGGAAGGGTTAGCTAAAAGGGTTACGGTTAGGGTTAGGGAAGAGTTAGCTAACATGTTAAGTAGTTACAAAGTAGCTAAAAAGGAGTAAGTAGTTTAAAAGTTGCTAATTAGATTCAAACTCGCAACCTTTGTTCGCGTTATACGTCCACCTACCCCGACCAACCACCGTACTTTTGTTTTTGCCTTAAATAACCATCTGTCTTATGTAACCATACCAAACGTAACTTATATCATACTAATTTGAGTGTCTCAGATTTACATTTACTGTGTTATGTCCAGTCAATGAGATCAGGCTGTGATATTGAGTCACTGGTGCCTCAAAGATGATGGCAAAACATCTGCACCCACTAATGAAATTAATACACAAAATACTTTCAATGTTATGTTTTTTATTTTCATATTAAAATTCAAAATATATGTTACTGTAAAGAAACATACATTGGAGTCGTATTAATTACAAACCCTCAATTCAACAAAAAAAAGAAGAAAAAATACAATTATCTTCCTGAACACATTTCCATTTGTTGGTCATTCTTGCACATTTCCTCAAGGTATGCTATATGTGGTGGCAGGTATCTTAGGGGTTAGAGTGTTGGACTAGGAACCGAAAGGTTGCTAGATCGAATCCCTGAGCTGACAAGGTAAACATGTATCATTCTGCCCCTGAACAGGACAGTTAACCCACTGTTCCTAGGCTGTCATTGAAAATAAGAGTTTGTTCTTAACTGACTTGCCTAATTAAATAAAATATGCAGCTGTAGTTTTTAAACTTCCATTCTAGCATACATGACACACATCTTTCTCTACATGTTTTTATTTTTATTTTTAAACATTCAACACCATGGGCCAGAAACGTTTGAATACATTGGCCATGCTGTCAATCCAGCATGACTTCTGCCTCGTTCAAAACAATTGGAAAATCGGAACTGAGAGAAATCTCAGAAATCTTCAGTGAGTTCTAGACAACTGGGAACAAGGAAAAAAATTAGCTCCGACTGGGAAAATATGTTTTGAACGGTCATCCAACTCGGAATTCCAAGTTGAGAACTCAGGGCTCTTTCTAGAGCTCTGACCTGAAGATCACTGACTTCATGATTCAACCTGTTTTTTTCAGAGTTCATAGTTGTCTTGAAAGCACCATAAATCCAGAGAATGCCAGATTTGATGACAAAATTTGCCCACAAGAAGGACCGCAGCGCCACCTTCCTGCTCAAGTGAGCATAGCACAACAAGGTGAGTCCAAAAATGTATTTTATGCTTCTGCATAAATTATGTAGAATGCCGGGGAGAACAAGTATTTGATACACTGCCGATTTTGCAGATTTTCCTACTTACAAAGCATGTAGAGGTCTGTAATTTTTTTTATCATAGGTACACTTCAACTGTGAGAGACGGAATCTAAAACAAAAATCCAGAAAATCACATTGTATGATTTTTAAGTAACTAATTTGTATTTTATTGCATGACATAAGTATTTGATCACCTACCAACCAGTAAGAAGTAGGAAAACCTGCAAAATCGGCAGTGTATCAAATACTTGTTCTCCCCACTGTATGTATACTGTTGCTAAGAAAGCAATACTAAGTGTATGGTGGGTGGTAAGCTGTTAGTAGCCCATGTGCCGCACCCTAATAATTTGGTCCCTTTCCCCCTCGTAACTTAGCCTACTGTTCTGACTTGGTGGTGCACATGTAGCCTAAAGCCTGTTTTAGAGAAATGTCATCATCGAATATTGTAAGGGCTTTCATTGTCTGCTTATATGCCCCTTTTATTTATCCTACGGTTCTGACTTCGTGAACAGGGAGAATACTGTAAGAATGACCCATGTTCTGAATTCTGTCGCTGTACATTTCAAAAGTGCTGAACAAATAATATAATGGATAGGTGTCCCGTCCAAGGGACAATTGTAAATCATGCAGCGCCTTGTGTCATGATCGCAGATTTTAGAGAAACAACAAATGTCGGGACATATAAGTGTCTTATATCTTGTTAATATAACTGCATGGTCCAATTTACAGTAGCTATTACTGCCATGCTAGGATTGCTCCTAACAACAAAACACGTTTTTCACTGCGATAGGTTTGATAAATTCACCTCTGAAGGTGAAATGTGTACTTACATTCTGAAATCTTGCTCTGATTTATCATCCCAGAAATAACATGAAGTATCGTTTTGTTAGATAAAATCATTTTTCATACCCTAAAAAGGTCCATATAGCATGCACGATCGATTTTTGTATTTCCACTCTTTCAATTTGCAAAGAAAGGAATCTGTGAAAATCTAACTCTAAACGTTGTTTCAACCAGTCAAATCACGTTCGTATGTATTCCTCAGAGATCCTAGAACGTAACCAGACTTCACTATATCATTAGGGGTGTAGTATATCCTATAGGACACCAAATTTGGTCAGTAAGCAACACCTTCATGGCACGCCGATGACAAGGGCGGTCTTCACTTGATTGACTTTAACTTTGTCAAATAAGCACCAATTGGGGTCAAACAAAGCTAGCTAGATAGCCAATGAGCTGGGCTTTACAGGAGTATCCGTAAACCCTGTATCCGTCTCAAAATGTAGCTGCCAACATTGCGATAGCATGCCTTTTCCTTGTGGACAAAAATTATAAGATTATTCAGAGTTATGAAGTTATGAAAATTGGTTGTTTTGCAAATGTTTAACTTATAATATGGCTACTAATACTGGGAAAGCTAAATCAGAGTCCAAGTATACAGATTTGACGATATTCTTGCAGAAAAATGTCATATGAATGCAAATGTCTCCTTCACAATTTGCCCAAATGTGCCTGGGTGACTTCACACTAAATTACATGTAGTTCGCTCATACTTCAAGTTATCCGTCTGAAACTTTGCACATACACTGCTGCCATTGTGTGGACACCATCGGAATTACAACCAGAGTGATGGCTGGAACTGGGACCTTTCTCTTGCATTTCAAAGATGGTGATAGAAAAAAAACGTTTGTATTTTTTCTTTGTATTTTCTTCTACCAGATCTATTGTTTTATATTCTCCTACATTCAATTCAGATTTCCACAAACTTCCAAGTGTGTCCTTCCAAATGGTACCAATAACATGCATATCCTTGCTTTAGGGCCTGAGCTACAGGCAGTTAGATTTGGGTATGTCATTTAGGCGAAAATTGAAAAAAAGGGGTCTATCCCTAAGAAGATTATGTTGACTATGTCCGTTCTAGCTCTCTCATTGTCTTAATCAAAATTAGGGATGGCCTCTTATCCGCCCGTCGTCCCCTTATGCCATTGTTTGTACATCTCAATTGTCAGTAGAAACCGCATTTGTTTAAACAAGTCAGCAATATCAGCTATGTTTTTTTTAAAGGCGGTAAATGAGGATGAATGAACTGTTTCGCTGCCCGACAAGGCTCCGCTGATACCCAGGTGTAACAGTGGTAAGGATTCACCCCATGTTGCTGAAAAGAAAGCTCTGCTGTTGGGACAGCTTTATGTAGGCCCTAACAGTTTGTGGGCACCGTTTATCACTGTTATCGTACAATTCATGTTTGCCCCATCAAGATTTACATGCAACAAATCACCACTGTAGCCTAATCATGCCAAAATATCAAAACATGAAGAGGTAGTTTCAGTTGTTTTCAGAACATAGGCAGGGACTGCTGTCCTAGCTTTATAGGGAAGCTGTTTCCACCATTGGCGTGCCAGGACAGAGACGAGCATGGATTGGGCTGAGCGGGAGGGCCAAGAGACCAGAGGTGGCAAAACGGAGTGCTCGGGTTGAGGTGTAGGGTTTGAGCATAGCCTGAAGGTAGGGAGGGGCAGTTCCTCTTGCTGCTCTGAAGGCAAGTACCATAGTCTTGTAGGGGAGGGGTATGTATGGGAGTTCTGATTGGTTCCAAGTTTAGCAGTTTGGCAAATTTGCGTGAGCAGAGTGATGAAATATATTTATTTGAAAATGTGCAAGAATTGAAGATGCTAACACATTTTTTGGTCATAAGAAAGTTTTACTGTCATATACACAAAATCAGCGCCTCCCTCGAAGGGGATCGACCAACTTCACGTTTTTCGGCTTCGGCCCACCACTTACGCAACACTGTTAGGATTGTCACAACCTCCATTACCAAAAGTTACACCATGTGGTTACAAAAGACTACAACAATATACAGACACTTACCAACCAACTTGGCCACAATGGTACTTTACATTTATAATGGCAAATAGCAATAACAGTATGTCGTATCATTACAAAACAGGACACATGATCCGCAATATAAAGCTCACAAGTTAATGCAAGTACTTCAGATATCACCACCACAATCTGTTAATCTGCTCGAAAAGAAACAAATATAGTACATACATACATGTTGTAAACTAGTGAAGTTCATTCAGGAGTCTTATCGCAATAAAGGCAACTTCTGAATGGAAATAAATCATGGCTGTTTTTGTAGAATAGTCTTCAGCCGTTCATTGACTGTCTGATGTTTGGGAGGTCTATTCAAGCAGCTGAAACAAGCTTAGCTAATGAGCTTCATATCAAACATCATTAGTGTCTTTTCATTGTTGATAGTGGTACAGTATAGCAGTGTGTTGCCATTGGTAGGGTCATCTAATTTTGCTATTCTCATCATAGTATTCCATGAAGAATTGGTCAAGTAGAATTACTGCTTGGCTGGAACCAGCTCTTGCTGGGTAAGACTGCCCACCCCTGCAATAGTGGATGTGTTTGGTCAGAGAGCATAAGAATCAACATGCAAATAAGAATAAGCTCTCTTTTCAAAAGACCCTCATGGATGTTCTACTCAGGGAAACAGAAAGAACCCCTCACTGGTTATAGAAACACCACAATGCCCAACAGTTTATACACCACATACTGTAGATACCACTATCAATCCATATATCTCCAATATAACCAACAATTATTCTAAAGGGATATACAATATTATTCAAACGGTGTTCATTAACCATATTTATAATTTTATTCATCCTTGATAATAACTTTTTTTTGAATACAAATAAATTACAAATATACAAAAAAAATTAAATAAAATAAAAAGTGGAGCAAAACATAGAAATACATCTTGTTAGAAAAACTTCAGCTCAATATTACCGATGGTCTGTAATGTTATGATGGATACTAGATAGAGGTTGCCCTTTTAGGCACAGATCTAGGATATGGGATAGGTAGCTGATATTGGATCTGTGCCTAAATGGGCAACATCTACCAAGAACAGGGATGGGCAACTCCAGTCTTCGAGGGCCGGAGTGGTGTCACACCTTTTCCCGATCCCTACCAATCACAGCTGATTAAACAAATGGCATTCTGAACTGAAGATCATGATTAGTTGATTACTGCAGTCAGGCATGTTAGCTGGGGGAAAAAGTGTGGCACCGATCAGGCTCCCGAGGACTGGAGTTTCCCATCCCTGCTCTAGGTAGAAGTTGCACTTTTAGGCACAGATCCAGAATCAGTTCACCTATCTCATATCCTTCCTCTAAGGAGTGTTCTACCTCCTTCAGGCCAACTCTGTAATGACACTTCAATGACCACCAACCATGTCAGTCATCAGATACCAGTCTAACGGCCTGTATGTCATTAGTGATGTCATTAGCTGGTGTGTATTGGAAGAGCTGGCTCTCTCGGTTGTCATGGTGACTGTGTGGACCTAGTATTGAGAGGTGCACTCGACTTAATGGGCAAGTTCCAAATGGACTAACATAGCAGCCGTTGCCTGTGTGCCTGTGTGTGTGTGAGGGAGAGAAAGCAAACATAGCTGCTGTTTCTTAGGGAAATGTTGTTTTAGTTTAATTTCCACAAAATTCAACTCGACATCGATCTGAAGTCAACCTTGTTGTTTGGTTAACAACCCGATCAGCGAGTATGTGAAACAGTTTTGAGAAATACCAACACGCCTCTTTTTGTTGGTGTGTCTGTTGGTTTTATTTTTGGTGCTTTTTACTCCTTTTCTCCCCAAATTTGTGATATCCAATTGCTAGTTACAGTCTTCTCCCATCACTGTAACTCCTGTACGGACTCGGCAGAGGCGAAGGTTGAGAGCAATGCATCCTCCGAAACACGAGGATGCACTGCACTGCTTCTTGACACACTGCTCACTTAACCCAGAAGCACCAATGTGTCGGAGGGAACACCGTACAGCTGGCGACCGAAGTCAGCTTGCATGCACCTAGCTGCCACAAGTAGTCACTAGAGCGCGATGGGACAAAGACATACCAGCAGGCCAAACACTCCCCTAACCCAGACGACTCTGGGCCAAAAGTGTGCTGCCTCATGGGAACCCTTACAAAATAGATAGCAAAGATCATGTTAGGAACAGATGCAGTTGCTACAGTCTTCCGAGGTAGCAGGTGTTTAGTTTACATAAGGCTTGGCCAATAAACGTCTTCGACTCTAGTGCTAGTTTTACTCAACATGTTTACAACATGTTCAAGAAGACACAGGTTTTGGATTCAATGATTCCATATAGTATTTATATATTTTTTTCTTTCTCAGTGTTATGAGATTTGCACCTCAACTTGTAAGACATTTCACACACATACACACGCACGCACGCACACGCACACACACACACACACACACACACACACACACACACACACACACACACACACACACACACACACACACACACACACACACACACACACACACACACACACACACACACACACACACACACGTGCATTTTGAAAGTATTCTGACCCCTTGACTTTTTCCACATTTTGTTATGTTAAAGGGTAAGACTTTAAAATTGATTAAATATTTTTTTTCCTCCTCAATTTACACACACACCCCACAAAGACAAAGCAAAAACAGATTTATACATTTTTGCTAATGTATAAAAAATAAATAAATAATGGAAATATCACATTTACATAAGTATTCAGACCAAAGACTCAATACTTTGTTTAAGAAACTTTGTCAGCAATTACAGTCTTGAGTCTTCTTGGGTATGATGCTACAAACTTGGCACACCTGTATTTGGGGAGTTTCTCCCATTCTTCTCTGCAGATCCCATCAAGCTCTGTCAGGTTCGATGCGTCGCTGCACATTTTTTTTCAGGTCTCTCCAGAGATGTTCGATCGGTTTTAAGTCCGGGCTCTGACTGGGCCACTCAAGGACTTTCATTGACTTGTCCCAAAACCACTCCTGCGTTGTCTTAGCTTTGTGCATAGGGTCGTTGTCCTGTTGGAAGGTGAACCTTCGCCCTAGTCTGAGGTCCTGAGCGCTCCGCAGCAGGTTTTCATCAATGATCTCTGTACTTTTCTCCATTCATCTTTCCCTCGATCCCCACAGCATGATGCTGCCATTACCATGTTTCACCGTAGGGATGGTCTCAGGTTTCCTCCAGACGTGACGCTTGGCATTCAGTTCAAAGAGTTCAATCTTGGTTTCATCAGACCAGAGAATCTTGAGAATCAGAATCAGAGTCCTTTAGGGGCCTTTTGGCAAACTCCAAGCGGGCTGTCATGTGCCTTTTTATGAGGAGTGGCGCTGTGTAAAGAAGCAGTGCGACTTGGTTGGGTTGTGTATCGGAGGACACATGACTTTCAACCTTCGTGGCCTCCCGGGTGGCGCAGTGGTTAAGGGCGCTGTACTGCAGCGCCAGCTGTGCCATCAGAGTCCCTGGGTTTGCGCCCAGGCTCTGTCGTAACCGGCCGCGACCGGGAGGTCCGTGGGGCGACGCACAATTGGCCTAGCGTTGTCCGGGTTAGGGAGGGATTGGTCGGTAGGGATCTCCTTGTCTCATTGCGCACCAGCGACTCCTGTGGCGGGCCGGGCGCAGTGCGTGCTAGCCAAGGTTGCCAGGTGCACGGTGTAGCCTCTGACACATTGGTGCGGCTGGCTTCCGGGTTGGATGCGCGCTGCGTTAAGAAGCAGTACGGCTGGTTGGGTTGTGTATCGGAGGACGTCTCTCCCGAGCCCGTACGGGAGTTGTAGCAATGAGACAAGACAGTAGCTACTACAACAATTGGATACCACGAAATTGGGGAGAAAAAGGGGTAAAAAAAATAAGAAAAAAAATAGACTTTCAACCTTCGTCTCTCCCGACCCCGTACGGGAGTTGTAGTGATGAGACAAGATAGTAGCTACTAAAACAATTGGATACCATGAAATTGGGGAGAAAAAGGGGTAAAATTCAACAACAAAAAGATTTTACCACAGGTGGACTCCAATCAAGTTGTAGAAACATTTCAAGGATGATCAATTTCGAGGCTTACATAAAATAAGGTCTTTCATTTTTTTAAATACATTTTCAAAAAAATCTAAAAACCTGTTTTTGCTTTGTCATTAAACGTGTTGATGAGGGATTATTTTGTATTTAAATACATTTAAACAAATCAAATATATATTTTATATTTGAGATTCTTCAAAGTAGCCTTGATGACAGCTTTGCACACTCTTGGCATTTTCTCAACCAGCTTCATGAGGTAGTCACCTGGAATGCATTTCAATTAACAGTTGTGCCTTGTTAAAAAGTTAATTTGTGGAATTTCTTTCCTTCTTAATGCGTTTCAGACAATCAGTTGTGTGGTATACAGAATATAGCCCTATTTGGTAAAATACCAACTCAATATTATGGCAAGAACACCTCAAATAAGCAGAGAGAAATGACAGTCCATTATTACTTTAAGACATGAAGGTCAGTCAATGCAGAACATTTCAAGAACCTTTCAAGTTTCTTCAAGTGCAGTCGCAAAAACAATTAAGTGCTATGATGAAACTGGCTCTCACGAGGACCGCCACAGGAAAGGAAGACCCAGCGTTACCTCTACTGCAGAGAATAAGTTCATTAGAGTTACCAGCCTCAAAAATTGCAGCCCAAATCAATGGGCTGCAAATGCTGGTGACACTGTCATGATTTATTTAGAATTCAAGGCACACTTAACCAGCATGGCTACCACAGCATTCTGCAGCGATACGCCATCTCATCTCGTTTGCACTTAGTGGGACTATCATTTGTTTTTCAACAGGACAGTGACCCAACACACCTCCAGGCTGTGTAAGGGCTATTTGACCAAAAATGAGAGTGATTGAGAGCTGCATCAGATGACCTGGCCTCCACAATCACCCGACCCTCAACCCAATTGAGATGGTTTGGGATGAGTTGGACCGCAGAGTGAAGGAAAAGCAGCCAACAAGTGCTCAGCATGTCAGAACTCCTTCAAGACTGTTGGAAAAGCATTCCTCATGAAGCTGGTTGAGAGAATGCCAAGAGTGTGCAAAGCTGTTATCTAGGCAAAGGGTGGATACTTTAAAGAATCTAAAATCTAAAATATATTTAGATTTGTTAAACTTTTTTTTACTACATGATTCCATATTTGTTATTTCATAGTTTTGATGTCTTCACTATTATTCTACAATGTAGAAAATAGTACAAATTTAAAAAAAAAACTTGAATGAGTAGGTGTGTCCAAACTTTTGACTATATATATACACACACACACGACCGATTGGGTGAGAACCCAAACTTTCTAAGGTACAGTAGAGCACATTATCCTGCACACTCACACAGTACACATATATACACACACATTATTTCATAGGATGTGTCACTTCTTTTAGGCTATCATTCAATGAACCTTGTGTGTGTGAATTGTAAACGCCTGTACCTCAAAACAGAAGAGATGGGGAAGTGTAAGGTACAAGATCTGTTGGCCACAAAGTGTGTATTTATATGTGTGTGTGTTTGTTTGTGACTGACATCCTCGCGCTCCCGGCTTCGCTACAGGATGTCTTATGTATCTCCCTGTGTGTGTACATACGTACGTGTGTTCATACATCCTGCTCACCCTCTCGAATACTCAAGGACATCTTATCCATCTCTGCCATTATACAATCTCTGCCATTATCTCTTCTCCCTCCCTCCCTTCCTTCCTACGTCTCCTTCTTTCCCTCTCCTTGCCCTCTACTCTCTTTACAATCTGTGGGCGTGGGTGTACTACTCTTGAGGAAGTCAGACCTCAGCAGGCGGTAGAAGAGCACTATATTCATGGCGGTCATAATGGCTAGCCCTACACTCCCCGCTGTGTAGCTGAACAGGGGGATGTTGTCCCGGTTCAGGACCAGCCAGCGGGTCATCCAGGCCAGGGTGTTGATCCGGAACACCACATAGGTACCTGGAATAATATGTTGTTCGTTAATATCAGCACTAAGAACAGAGATCCTATTAAATGACACAGAACAGAGATTATATTAAATGACACAGAACAGAGATCCTATTAAATGACACAGAACAGAGATCCTATTAAATGACACAGAACAGAGATCCTATTAAATGACACAGAACAGAGATCCTATTAAATGACACAGAACAGAGATCCTATTAAATGACACAGAACAGAGATCCTATTAAATGACACAGAACAGAGATCCTATTAAATGACACAGAACAGAGATCCTATTAAATGACACAGAACAGAGATCCTATTAAATGACACAGAACAGAGATTATATTAAATGACACAGAACAGAGATCCTATTAAATGACACAGAACAGAGATTATATTAAATGACACAGAACAGAGATCCTATTAAATGACACATGTATTTCTATATGTAATTCTATGGGGCTAACATTTGTATAATCTATTTACTACAGTGCTTTATGACAGTTGAAAGGTAATGTAACCAAACCACTTAATGGCAACACCTCATGATGTGAAGTTATAGATAATAAATGTCTAGCACAAGCTAGCTGTTCATAAAAAATATCCTTTCATCATTGAAACCTTATGAACGTGACAGTACCTAGGTTGACCATGCTGTTGATGCGGTAGAGGTTGCCCTCTGCTAGGTTGGCCATGCGTAAGATCTGCCGCAGGTGGAGGAACACAGAGTTGATCTCAACCAGGAGGGCCACCACAGCAAAGCCCACGTAGCGACCGGTCAGGACGGTGATGCCGAAACAGCTGATCACCTAGGAGGAAGAGAGAGCGAGAGAGAGGGAGAATGAGATAAACTTAGACACCGAGTGGCAGTGATTTAGTCAAATTCCTAAACCTAGAGTTTGACTTAAATCCTAAGTCCCTAGCTTTCGAGTCCAGGTCTGAGTCAACTCACATGTCCTAACATAACAAACAAACAACCTACTCATCTACCCAGAAGTCACATGGTTAACCATCATCTCATGAGGTAGTGGTGGGATGACTGGGATCTCATGACTTAGGTCATGTCCACCATATTAGCCACGGTGCAAAACGCACCACATCCTGTGACCACCTGACTCAAAGCACTACAGACTTTTTTTGTATTTATGATAAACATTGTATTATTTCCAGGAAAATGTCATGCAGTTAGATTATCATAACAAGCCTTTGTTTGTTTTTCCTTTATTTGCTTGTCAGATACATGCCTTTGAAACACTGACTACTCTTTATTTAATTACATTGAGGAAGGTCATCATGCTTATGAAACATCTGCAAGGTCATGGTTATGAAATGAAAGTCTGAGGCTACAGCATATCTGACAGTCTTTGGTAACAGGGTGATGTAGTAGCGTACTAGAACCAATAGGTGGCACCCAATGCCAGTCTACAATAGAGCCACTTTAGAATGTGTACATACTGCTCTGATATACAATAACTTCAGGGAAATCTTTTGAATAATCTTTTATTAGACTGCAGCAGCCTTTACAACGTCTGTATTGTGTTGTGTGTCAGAGTTAGATCAGTAAATCTCACATCTTTGTTACTGTAGCAGACTGGAGAGATTTATGTTTTCCCAAAAATATCCCATTGAGAACAGCAATGCCCGAGTAGTCCAATGACCTGACCCTGTCCACACTGTTACTAACCCGAACCTTTCTCAAAACTCCTGTCTCAATTCAAACCACTGAATTACTCAGTCTGTCTCCCAAATGGCACCCTATTCCCAATATAGTGCACTGTGTGTGTGCACAAAAGTAGCAAACAACATAGGGAATAGGGTGCCATTTGAAACACAGATTTAATTCTGGGAGGCTGTAGACCATGTTACATAGCAGTTACTGGCACACCAATGTAGCGATGTAAAGCACAAAGTATCTTGTTAGGACAATCAAACATCCTCAATGGCTCAGTTGTGTGACTAAGCTTAACAATTAGGCAGGACCCAATGGAAGGGCTTTCAGTGTGTGTATGTGTGTGGTGTGTGTGTGGCCCCAGGGGTGAGGCTGGAGTCAACAGACGAGGTGCCGTCCCTAAACTGAAAAATGGTCATGGGATAAACAGCAGCACACACACTGAGGTCTAGTCTAAAGGTCAGCACACACACTGGCTAGTGGCTACCTCCTAAAGAGGAATAAAAAGACAGAAACAGACGCTTACATGTAGAAACTCAGGTCCAAGCATGTCTGAATAATAACACCTATTTAGCCAGACTACCAGCAGGCCAGCACTGACGTGAGACACAGCATTATGTCCTATCTCCTGCTGCAGGCTGTGTGCATGTGTGTGTATATATAGAGGCCCTAATCCCATGCTGCTCTTAGCCAATAAGGTGTGTGTGACTCTTTCCCCAGGGAGAGAGAAGTCCCAGGTAAACACCCCGGTCTCTCATACATACACACTCACACTAAACTTCAACCTGTCTTATCGTTCTTCCAGGTCCCACATCTCCCCCGGGACACTCAAAACAGGAACTATGGAGATCAAATATAAACGGTATAAAAAGCTCTGATAAGAGACCTCATGGCCAGGATTCTGTTTACATGATTATCTATCACCTTGTAGCTCTCTCTGTGACATCTTGTATGAGTGCTGTATGGTCTCTCAACATTGATCCTTGGCACTCACTGTGTAGGCTGGTTCTCACTTCAGCTGAACATCAAGACAGACACGTACTAACTGTATGTATTAAGAATAACTGCTTGGTCAATTAGAACAAACATTTTTGAATCACCTATTTTAGAAATACTGTTTGATATTCAGACTCCATTTTGGTTACTTATCTGTGATACTTCAAATAGTAGAATTTGACCATGGATTATTGGTTGAAATAAAAAGCCTGCATACATAATGATTCCTGATGACCCTGGGACAATAGACTTAGCAGACTCGTTGGAGATCCTACTATGTGTGTTTATGTCTGCTTGTATGGCCATGGCTTCCTCTATGATGTTTGAGGAGCGTCGTTAGTGAGAGGTATCTTCAGTAGAGACACTGATTGTAGTTTCCTCCCTGTCCTTGTGAAGGGAGGGGGTAATCAGAGCCATGTATATAATGACTGATTGTAATCATTGATAGAAGTGGGTGAGGAGGCACTCACTTAATAACCCCTTACACAAGCTTTACACTACAAAACCTTGATTCCCCACAATGATCCAGCGAAGCAGTCAGGCCATAATTAGGAAATGATAGCCTCAAATCGCCACTGAGAGAGACAGGGGGACATCACTTGGCCAAAGCTCAGGCACGTGGCTCTTTTTGTGGGGTATGATTAGGACCAGACGCCATAGCCTAGGTCCTGGCTGGGTCCTGTCAGTTAAACAAATTAAATCAAACCATGAAAGGGGATGAACCCCAAAACCTTGCCCGACAGTGAGCCCCCCTGGCTGGGGTTGAAGCTACTGTAATCCTCTCTCCTCTGTATCAGACAGACAGATAAGACAGCCCTGGACCATTAGAATGATTCAGCATTAGCAGGCTATCCCCTGCTAAGCCAGGGTTAGGCTTGGCAGCGAGCTGCTGGTAGCCTATTAACAGTGCCACAGACAGGGACACATAGTGGATATACACAGGGCCAAGGGGATGAGACTGCTGGCAGGGGACCCAGTCTGTGACAGCATGGATGGGAAAGTGGGCACGGTGAGGTTAGCCTTGCTCTTACACTATGTGCTGCTGTGTCATGTTCAGTAAGGTACAACGTAGCAAAACGTTTTGAAATGGAAAGCAAAAATCAGCAGTAGAACCCTGGTTTCAAAGCATTTTCTCTCGTTTTGTGTATATTAAACTGGTTGGGGTAAAGGAGAAAGGGTGAAAACAGCTTGTGTTTGCATGTGTTTCCTTAACCACAGTGAAGAATGGCAGGTAAGGGAAAGATAGATCAAAGATGGCCGATAGACCCAAGGTGGCACACAGCACTGGCAGAGCGACAATGGCGGAGGATAAAAACAAAAGTGGCCTAGATACTCAATTTCTAGGAATAACAGATAATTGACTTGGGTGTTGATAAGCATTTAGATGCAACTTCATCCTACTAAGATTTGTAGAGTCATGGCCAAGATGGCAGAAAAAGATAAGGCAGCAGAAAAAACAAAAATGTCAGCCAGGTGGGACTGGAACGGAGTCAGTCCATCTGTAGAGCATTGACCTCTCTCTGAGCCCCGAGAGGTTAACGCACCTCAAACCAAACCTGTTTCAATGGTTACAGATGATGACATGAAAAAGGCCTCCAGAGTGAATCTTGGTAGCCTGAGCAGCCTGTTCTGCAGGTGATGAAATGAAGACAGTACACACACACACCACCTAGAAGGCGGAGACAGAACAGGAATCGTGAGACTGATAAACAGCTTCTATCTCCAAGCCATCAGACTGTTAATCAGTCATCACTAGCCGGCCTCCGCCCAGTAACCTGCCCTGAACTTTAGACACTGTTACTAGCCGGCTATGACCCGGTTACTCAACCCTGCACCTTAGAGACTGCTGGCCTATGTACAGTTGAAGTCGGAAGTTTACATACACTTAGGTTGGAGTCATTAAAACTTATTTTTCAACCACTCCACAAATTTCTTGTTAACAAACTATAGTTTTGGCAAGTCGGTTAGGACATCTACTTTGTGCATGCCACAAGTAATTTTTCCAATAATTGTTTACAGACAGATTATTTCACTTATAATTAACTGTATCACAATTCCAGTGGGTCAGAAGTTTACATACATGAGGTTCCCTGTGCCTTTAAACAGCTTGGAAAATTCCAGAAAATGATGTCATGACTTTAGAAGCTTCTGATAGGCTAATTGACATCATTTGAGTCAATTGGAGGTGTACCCGTGGATGCATTTCAAGGCCTACCTTCAAACTCAGTGCCTATTTGCTTGATATCATGGGAAAATCAAAAGAAATCAGCCTAGACCTCTGAAAAGAATGGTAGACCTCCACAAGTCTGGTTCATCCTTGGGAGCAATTTCCAAATGCCTGAAGGTACGACGTTCATCTGTACAAACAATAGTACGCAAGTATAAACACCATGGGACCACGCAGCAGCCATACCGCTCAGGAAGGAGACGCATTCTGTCTCCTGGAGATGAACGTACTTTGGTGCGAAAAGTGCAAATCAATCCCAGAACAACAGCAAAGGACCTGGTGAAGATGCTGGAGGAAAGAGGTACGAAAGTATCTATATCCACAGTAAAACTAGTCCGATATCGATATAATCTGAAAGGCCGCTCGGCAAGGAAGAAGCTACTGCTCCAAAATCGCCATAAAAAGCCAGACTACGGTTTGCAACTGTAGTCTGGTTTGCAACTACGGTTTGCAACTGTAGTATCCAAAAAAAGTGTTAAATCAAATATATATTTTATATTTGAGATTCTTCAAAGTAGCTGATGACAGCTTTGCACCCTCCTCTTTTTCTATTGTGTTATTGACTGTATGTTTGTTTATTCCATGTGTAACTCTGTGTTGTTGTTTGTGTCGCACTGCTTTGCCTTATCTTAGCCAGGTCGCAGGTGTAATTGAGAACTTGTTCTCAACTGGCCTACCTGGTTAAATAAAGGTGAAATAAATAAAATAAAAAATATATACAGTATGTGCAAACGTCATAAGGAGGTAAGGCAATAAACAGGCTTTAGTAGCAAAATAATTACAATTTAGCAAGTTAACACTGGAGTGATAGATGTGCAGATGATGATGTGCAAGTAGAAATACTGGTGTGCAAAAAAGTAAATAAAAACAATATATGGATGAGGTATGTAGTTGGATGGGCTATTTACAGATGGGCTGTGTACAGCTGCAGCAATCGGTAATCTGCTCAAATACCTTATGTTTAAAGTTAGTGAGGGAGATATGTCTCCAACTTCAGTGATTTTTGCAATTCATTCCAGTCATTGGCAGCAGAGAACTGGAAGGAAAGGCAGCCACAGCAGGTGTTGGCTTTGGGGATGACCAGTGAGATATACCTGCTGGAGCGCGTGCTATGGTGTTGTTATGGTGACCAGTGAGCTGAGATAAGGTGGAGCTTTACCTAGCAAAGACTTATAGATGACCTGGAGCCAGTGGGTCTGGCGACGAATATGTAGCGAGGGCCAGCCAACGAGAGCTTACAGGTCGCAGTGGTGGGTGGTACAGTGGGGCAAAAAAATATTTAGTCAGCCACCAATTGTGCAAGTTCTCCCACTTAAAAAGATGAGAGAGGCCTGTAATTTTCATCATAGGTACACTTCAACTATGACAGACAAAATGAGGAGAAAAAATCCAGAAAATCACATTGTAGGATTTTTTATGAATTTATTTGCAAATTATGGTGGAAAATAAGTATTTGGTCACCTACAAACAAGCAAGATTTCTTGCTCTCACAGACCTGTAACTTCTTCTTTAAGAGGCTCCTCTGTCCTCCACTCGTTACCTGTATTAATGGCACCTGTTTGAAATTGTTATCAGTATAAAAGACACCTGTCCACAACCTCAAACAGTCACACTCCAAACTCCACTATGGCCAAGACCAAAGAGCTGTCAAAGGACACCAGAAACAAAATTGTAGACCTGCACCAGGCTGGGAAGACTGAATCTGCAATAGGTAAGCAGCTTGGTTTGAAGAAATCAACTGTGGGAGCAATTATTAGGAAATGGAAGACATACAAGACCACTGATAATCTCCCTCGATCTGGGGCTCCACGCAAGATCTTACCCCGTGGGGTCAAAATGATCACAAGAACGGTGAGCAAAAATCCCAGAACCACACGAGGGGACCTAGTGAATGACCTGCAGAGAGCTGGGACCAAAGTAACAAAGCATACCATCAGTAACACACTATGCCGCCAGGGACTCAAATCCTGCAGTGCCAGACGTGTCCCCCTGCTTAAACCAGTACATGTCCAGGCCCGTCTGAAGTTTGCTAGAGAGCATTTGGATGATCCAGAAGAAGATTGGGAGAATGTCATATGGTCAGATGAAACCAAAATATAACTTTTTGGTAAAAACTCAACTCGTCGTATTTGGAGGACAAAGAATGCTGAGTTGCATCCAAAGAACACCATACCTACTGTGAAGCATGGGGGTGGAAACATCATACTTTGGGGCTGTTTTTCTGCAAAGGGACCAGGACGACTGATCGGTGTAAAGGAAAGAATGAATGGGGCCATGTATCGTGAGATTTTGAGTGAAAACCTCCTTCCATCAGCAAGGGCATTGAAGATGAAACGTGGCTGGGTCTTTCAGCATGACAATGATCCCAAACACACCGCCCGGGCAACGAAAAAGTGGCTTCGTAAGAAGCATTTCAAGGTCCTGGAGTGGCCTAGCCAGTCTCCAGATCTCAACCCCATAGAAAATCTTTGGAGGGAGTTGAAAGTCCGTGTTGCCCAGCAATAGCCCCAAAACATCACTGCTCTAGAGGAGATCTGCATGAAGGAATGGGCCAAAATACCAGCAACAGTGTGTGGAAACCTTGTGAAGACTTACAGAAAATGTTTGACCTCTGTCATTGCCAACAAAGGGTATATAACAAAGTATTGAGATAAACTTTTGTTATTGACCAAATACTAATTTTCCACCATAATTTGCAAATAAATTCATAAAAAAATCCTACAATGCGATTTTCTGGATTTTTTTTCTCATTTTGTCTGTCATAGTTGAAGTGTACCTATGATGCAAATTACAGGCCTCTCTCATCTTTTTAAGTGGGAGAACTTGCACAATTGGTGGCTGTCTAAATACTTTTTTGCCCCACTGTATATGGGGCTTTGGTGACAAAACGGATGGCACTGTGATAGACTGCATCCAGTTTGCTGAGTAGAGTGTTGGAGGCTATTTTGTAAATGACATCGTCGAGGATCGGTAGGATGGTCAGTTTTACGAGGGTATGTTTGCCAGCATGAGTGAAGGATCCTTTGTTGCGAAATAGCAAGCCGATTCCAGATTTAATTTTGGATCGTAGATGTATAATATGAGACTGGCAGGAGACTTTACAGTCTAGCCAGACACCTAGGTATTTGTAGTTGTCCACATATTCTAAGTCAGAACCATCCAGAGTAGTGATGCTAGTCGGGCGGGTGGGTGCAGGCAGCGATCGGTTGAAAAGCATGCATTTAGTTTTACTAGTGTTTAAGAGCAGTTGGAGGCCACAGAAGGAGTGTTGTATGGCATTGAAGCTCGTTTGGAGGTTTGTTAACACAGTATCCAAAGAAGGGCCAGATGTATACAGAATGGTGTCTTCTGCGTAGAGGTGGATCAAGGAATCACCCGCAGCAAGAGTGACATCGTTGACATATACAGAGAAAAGAGTCGGACCAAGAATTGAACCCTGTGGTACCCCCATAGAGACTGCCAGAGGCCCGGACCCTTGAATGAGTAGGTGTCCAAACTTTTGACTGGTACTGTATGTAACAGTCCAAAGTTTGTGTTGGGGTGTGTATATATGACCGATGGGGTTAAAACCCAAACTTTCTAAGGGAGCACATTAGCCCGCTAAGCTGAAGTCTAGGCATTCACTTAGGGAGCCAATGCAACAAAATCAGGTCTCTTGCAAGTGTACTCATCATGCGAGCGTGGTTACCCAAAATACCTACAGTTGAAGTCAGAAGTGTACATACGTACGTACACCTTAGCCAAATACATTTAAACTCAGTTTTTCACAATTCCTGACATTTAATCCTAGTAAACATACCCTGTTTTAGGTCAGTTAGGACCACATCTTTATTTTAAGAATGTGAAATGCCAGAATAATAGTAGAGAGAATGATTTATTTCAGTTTTTATTTCTTTCATCACATTTCCAGTGGGTCAGAAGTTTACATACACTCAATTAGTATTTGGTAGCGTTGCCTTTAAATTGTTTAACTTGGGTCAAACGTTTCGGGTAACGTTCCAAACTTCCCACAATGCGTTTGGCCCATTCCTCCTGACAGAGCTGGTGTAACTGAGTCAGGTTTGTAGGCCTCCTTGCTCGCACACGCCTTTTCAGTTCTGCCCACAAATTTTCTATAGGATTGAGGTCAGGGCTTTGTGATGGCCACTCCAATACCTTGACTTTTTTGTCCTTAAGCCACTTTGCCACAACTTTGAAGTATGCTTGGGGTCATTGTCCATTTGGAAGACCCATTTGCGACCAAGCTTTAACTTCCTGACTGATGGCTTGAGATGTTGCTTCAATATATCCACATCATTTTCTATCCTCATGATGCCATCTATTTTGTGAAGTGCACCAGTCCCTCCTGCAGCAAAGCACCCCCACAACATGATGCTTCCATTTTGGCCAAACAGTTCTATTTTTGTTTCATCAGACCAGAGGCCATTTCTTCAAAAAGTACGATCTTTGTCCCCATGTGCAGTTGCAAACCGTAGTCTGGCTTTTTTATGCTGGTTTTGGAGCAGTGGCTTCTTCCTTGCCGAGCGGCCTTTCAGCTTGTGTCGATATAGGACTCGCTTTACTGTGGATATAAATGCTTTTGTACCCGTTTCCTCCAGCATCTTCACAAGGTCCTTTGCTTGTTGTTCTGGGATTGATTTGTACTTTTCGCACCAAGTGAATTATAAAAGTGAAATAATCTGTCTGTAAACAATTGTTGTAAAAATTACTTGTGTCATGCACAAAGTAGATGTCCTAACCGACTTGCCAAAACTATAGTTTGTTAACAAGAAATTTGTGGAGTGGTTGAAAAACAAGTTTTAATGACTCCAACCTAAGTGTATGTAAACCTCCGACTTCAACTGTGTTGCACTAGCGTGCCTGGGGGTTAATTTCCTTAAGGGGATGTCAGGCAGGATAGGAACCTGATGAGGAAGGCTGGCTGGAAAAGGTAAACAGTTAGATTCTGATATGTCTTCATTTCTTGTTCTTTCTTTTTTTTGTTTTACTTTTGGATTGTGTGTGTATTGTTATTGTATTGCTAGATATTGCTGTATTGTTGGAGAGATAACATCTTCAAAACTGTGCAGGCGACCAATACATTTTGATTTCATTTGACAAATACCCCCCCACGCCAAATTTTGTGTCTCATCTCAGTGCAGGGTCAAAGGTGAAGGTAAACAGCATTTGTGATGGCCAGTCCTCAATGCAGCGCAGTGTGTGTAATGTAAACATGGGGCCAGGGACCAGGCACATTCCTCACAGGGCCTAAATATAACAGGAAGGCATAAACACCACTCAGACCCTGACTCCATGTACAATATACTATCACGCACATGTACACACACTTCACACACTCAAGCATGCCAAACACAAGATGGGGTGTTAGGTGTTTGATGCTTTTGTGTACAAAGCTAATGATTAGTCTACTGATTAGAGTGTGGGTTGCCTAGTATAGTGGCCTCTAACTGTGAAGAACATAGCAACAGCAGGAGTTCTGTGTCATCTCGACTAGCCATGATTCTAAGAATCAAAATGGTAACAGGCTTTTACTGTAAAGTTGGGTTGCACAACCAGTCTGGTAGGCACACACACACAGCCCCATAACCACCACTGCATTCAACACTCAACAGCCCCCACCAAAAAAACAGGCCTCCCTATCGGCTGGTCCCAGGGTGCAGTTTACTGACTAATAACACCACGCTCCATAGCGACCATCACACTCAAACAGAGTTACTCCGATAGCAACGGGTCAATACTGGACTGGAGTAGACAGATGGAGGCTTTCCATTTTTTCCAGTGGGGGATATTGGAAGGGAAGGGAAAATGGGCTTGGGAAGTCTATGGTAAGGAAGTAAATGGGAAAGCCTATGGAAACCACTGTCTTGTATAAAGCAGGGCCAGGGTGTGGTTCAGGAGAGGAAGTTTTATGTACAGTATGTAAGTGTAGGGTGGGGTCAAAGTCTACACGTAAAAAAATATGTGTATGAACCATCATGTTCACACAAACCCCCCCACCCCCACACACTTGCATGAACACAAACACACATCCACGTTACAGAAAACAACCCACAACCCACAGATACTGTGATGACCCTTCTAGGGCTGATCAGGTTTAATGCCACGGTCAACGAATGACCATAGATTAAAAAATAAAAACATTGTGTATGCTGTGCATCCATGGTTAGTAATGGTAAACTACAAAAGCAGTTGTGTTTTCATCATGAAATGTGTTTCGAAAGGTCGCTGTGACATTCATACTCGTCATTAGTCCTCACTAGTGGTCGCCAGATGATAGGTGTGGAAGTGTTAATTGGTTTTGGTGACTCACCTCACCTAACTTTCTCCTGGCTGTTGATTAGTATAGAAGCTACTTCAAAAACGATGTATCTACACTACTCAGTGACCACTTGGCTGTATATGTACACCACAGACTACTGTCAGTGTAACAATACATTTATCCTATGAATACTTATGCTTTACGTTTTGAGCAAATTCAAATGTTTCCATAACTACCCAGCATACAGTTAAATGGTGTGTTTTCCGAACAACTGTAACTGAGCTAAATATAGGAATTTCCCTATACACATGTTGGAATCTGGGATTGTCTTTTGAGTACATCCTCTCCTCCCAAGACTACACACACTCCATAGTTGCTGGAAAACCGTAGACATGAATGCTTTGGAATTCACAGCTATCCTTCTGGCTGGCAGCCAAGTTTCTCTCTCTCCCGCTCCCTCTAAATAAAATACAATTTAATTGGTCACATATACATGTTTAGCAGATGTTGTTGTGGGTGTAGCAAAATGCTTGTGTTTCTAGCTCCGACTGTGCAGTAATATCTAACAAGAAATATCTAACAATTTCACAACATATACCCAATACACACAAATCTAAGTAAAGGAATGGAATTAAGAATATATAAATATATGGACGAGCAATGTCAGAGCGGCATAGACTAAGATACAGTAGAATAGTATAGAATTCAGTATATACATATGAGATGAGTAATGCAAGCTATGTAAACATTATTAAAGTGACTAGTGTTCCATTTATTAAAGTGGCCAGTGATTTCAAGTCTATGTATATAGGCAGCAGCCTCTATGTGCTAGTGATGGCTATTTAACAGTCTGATGGCCTTGAGACTGAAAAACAGCTTCTCTCTTGGTCCCAGCTTTGATGCACCTGTACTGACCTCGCCTTCTGGATGATAGTGAACAGGCAGTGGCTCGGGTGGTTGTTGTCCTTGATGATCTTTTTGGCCTTCCTATGACATCGGGTGCTGTAGGTGTCCTGGAGGGCAGGTAGTTTGTCCCCGATGATGCGTGGGCAGACCGCACCACCCTCTCGAGAGCCCTGCTTCCTCCTATAGCGTCACCTTGACTACAGTATGAAGTCAGTAAAGACCAACTCCCTCAGTCTGTTCTCCCTGGGCCTGGCTCTCCAGTTTCTGAACGTAGCGGATTCCTTGAAGAACCGCATTCCTGGTTGCCATGCAACATCTCACAACAGTCACTCTGTTTAAGCACATCTGGATTTCCTGCCCAACCTCTTAGCAACAGAATAATGTTTATGACAATGTGGGTTCTCCTGACAATGTGGACACTTCATAACAATGTAGAGACGTTATGACTTCACAGAGATTCTTATTGTCAGGCCCTAGGCACAATAATTATGTTTCTGTCCAATACCAGTGTACAACAAAATGTTAAAAAGTTTACTGTTGAGGTATTTTTATTTTTGTATTTTTTTTAACTAGGCAAGTAATTCAAGAACAAATTCTTATTTTCAATGACAGCCTAGGAACAGTGGGTTAACTGCCTTGTTCAGGGGCAGAACGACAGATTTTTACCTCATCAGCTTGGGGATTTGATCTTGCAACCTTTCGGTTACTAGTCCAAAGCTCTAACCACTAGGCTACCTGCCAATAAGATTTACTAGCACTTTTGAGAATTTTACTAATCTTCCCTGCATGTTTTATCATTGACTGGTTTCTAGTTAAGAGGCTGGTTCAATCTATGTGTGGATATTGGATGAGAGGGGCCTTAGACTAGTATCATTGGATGAGTAGTTTACTATATGGAACGACACTGAGGAATGGAAACAATAAAAGTTTTACAAAAGAAGGGAACACTGGACCTAGATGAAAACATGCACATGCATATAACTAACTACAGATCCCCATCGGTCTGTTGCAATGAGAAGGGGCAGAGGCTGTCTTGAGTGAGTGGATTTGGGGTGGATGGAGTGCTGTTTTGACTGTTTGGGTGTATGGGATATGGGGGCGGAGATCTGGGTTGAGCGTGTGTGAGAGGGGGTTCATGTGGAGACCAGATTTCTTCTGTCTGTAAACACATGCTGAGGAGAGAGGCAGAGGGGTTTCCCTCCTCCAAAGAGATGTGGCCGCAAAACACACCACAACTCTCCCGTCAAGAATCTATAGACACATTCTCTGCCTCACCCCACTTTCCCTTTCCTGTCCTTCACACTCAATCACATTATTCTGGTGTTCTCACTTTGGTAAGTGTAAGTTCTAATAACATCCATGCAGTGATAGGGCTAAAACACATGAGGTTATAGCTCATAGCTCTAGGTTTAGGCCATATGTTGAAAGAACTGAAACTTGCGCAAAAATAAATAGCAAGCGATACTCCTTCTGCCTCCTCAACCCACAGAGTAGAACCCTGGCCCAAAGAGGAATGTTTGTGGAGCACATGAAGATCTCTGGAATATTTCTTTGGCAAATACATTCAGCAGCCTGCTATACAAATGAAATTGCTCCTGCTGACATTGCTTCTTGGAGTCCAGGGACATTTTAGTGGTTTGTGAAAAGCAAACCACAATTTCACAAACCACATATTACAGAAAATGATGTTCATGAATTTACTTCCAAAGCAAATTCGAAATTATAACTCAACATGCTTTTTTTTTTGCTTTTAAAGTACACTTAAGAGAGGGTAGGGATGAGAATGTTCAATAACTTTGGAATGAAGAAGCAGAACGCATGGCATGTACTACAGCTTTGGCGGCTGCTGTACTAAGGCTATATTATGTGGTGAGTCAGTGGAATCTGACAGAACGAGGGGACATGGACAAAGACTGGTCTGCAGGAGCGGGAATATCAGGGTCTTTTGAGAAGAAGTCGGGGGGGACAGAAAGCGAGAGGACAGGAGATGAAAGGAGGAGAGGAGGTGAAGAGAAGATGGCAGGCAGTAGGTGTATACAGTGTATTTGGAAAGTATTCAGACCCCTTTCCTTTTTCCACTTTGTTACATTACAGCCTTATTCAAAAACATATTAAATAAAACACATTCTCATTAATCTACACACAATACCCAGTAATGGCAAAGAGAAAAAAACAGGTTTTTAGTCATTTTTGTAAATATATTAAACCTAAAACCCAGAAAAATCGGATTTGCATAATTATTCAGAACCATTGCTATGAGACTCAAATTTGAGCGCAGGTGCATCCTGTTTCCATTGATCATCCTTGAGATGTTTCTCCAAATTGATTGGATATGATTTGGAAAGACACACACCTGTCAACATAAAGTCCCACAGTTGACAGTGTATGTCAGAGCAAAAACCAAGCCATGAGGTTAAGGAGACGTTTATCTAAAGTTCCATGCATAACACTTGTATTTTCATCAACATGTATGATGAGTATGTCTGTAAATTGATGTGGCTCTCTGCAAAATCACCGGATGTTTTGGAAGCAAAACATTACTGAACGTAACACGCCAATGTAAACTGAGATTTTGGATATAAATATGAACTTTATCGAACAAAACATACATGTATTGTGTAACATGAAGTCCTATGAGTGTCATCTGATGAAGATCATCAAAGGTTAGTGATTCATTTTATCTCTATTTCTGCTTTTTGTGACTCCTCTCTTTGGCTGGAAAAATGACTGTGTTTTTCTGTGACTAGGTACTGACCTAACATAATTGTATGGTGTGCTTTCGTCGTAAAGCCTTTTTGAAATCGGACACTGTGGGTGGGATTAACAACAAGTTTATCTTTAAAATGGTGTAAAATACTTGTATGTTTGAGGAATTTTAATGATGAGATTTCTGTTTGAATTTGGTGCCCTGCACTTTCACTGGCTGTTGTCATATCGATCCCGTTAGCGGGATCTAAGCCATAATAAGTTTTAAATGAATTGTCGGAAGGGTACCTGGGGAAGGGTACCAAAGAATTTCTGCAGCAATGAAGGTCCCCATGAACACAGTGGCCTACATCATTCTTAAATGGAAGAAGTTCGAAACCACCAAGACCCCTCCTAGAGCTGGCCGCCCGGCCAAACTGAGCAATCGGGGGAGAAGGGCCTTGGTCAAGGAGGTGACCAAGAACCTGATGCTCACTCTGACAGAGCTCCAGAGTTCCTCTGTGGAGATGGGAGAATCTTCCAGAAGGACAATCATCTCTGCAGCACTCCACCAATTAGGCCTTTATGGTAGAGTGGCCAGACGGAAGACATTCCTCAGTAAAAGGAACATTACAGCCCGCTTGGAGTTTGCCAAAAGGCTCCTAAAGGACTCTCAGACCATGGGAAAGAAGATCCTCTGGTCTGATGAAACCAATATGGAAGTCTTTGAACCGAATGCCAAGTGTCACATATGGAGGAAACCAGACACCATCCCTACGGTGAAGCATGGTGGTGGCAGCATCATGCTGTGGGGATATCTTTCAGCAGAAGGAACTGCGAGACTAGTCAGGATTGAGGGAAAGATGAACAGAGCAAAGTACAGAGAGATCCTTGATGAAAACCTACTCTAGAGCGCTCAGGACCTCAGATCCTAAGCACATAGCCAAGACAACACTGGAGTGGCTTCGGGACAAGTCTCTGTATGTCCTTGAGTGGCCCAGCCAGAGCCTGGACTTGATCGATCATCTCTGGAGAAACCTGAAAATAGCTGTGCAGCGACGCTCCCCCTCCAATCTGACAGAGCATGAGAGGATCTGCAGAGAAGAATGGGAGAAACTCCCCAAATGCAGGTGCCAAGCTTGTAACGTCATACCCAAGAAGACTCGAGGCTGTAAACATTGCCAAAGGTGCTGCAACAAAGTACTGAGTAAAGGGTCTGAAAACGTATGTAATATTTCATTTTTAATACATTTGCAAACATTTCGAAAAACCAGTTTTTGCTTTGTCATTGTGGCGTATTGTAGATTTAATCAATTTTAGAATAAGGCTGTAACAATTTTTTGGGGAAAAGGTCAAGGGGTCTAAATACTTTCCAAATGCCCTGTAGATACAGATGTAGTATGTAGGGGAATCGATGATAGTATATCTCAAAGATGGAACACAGCAGTCAAAATAACAGTTTGAGAGTAGAACATGACACTCGCTTCCCTACCAGCACTAAGCACTACTAATAAGCAAACTCAATAATACGTAATGAGACAGGGATGAAAGCAATTTGTGTTGGAGGGAAACAGCAAACACTGTTGAAACCTTCAAAAACATCTCAGTCAGAGAGCGGTTGAACGAAGAGCGCAGCTATAGCGACTGCAATTAGAAAAGCAACTAGAGTCAAATGACATCTCCCCTGCTGACCTAAACATCTTAAATGAACTGCATTAGGCTCAATTCCATTTTCTAAATGCTTTTTTCATTAACTTCTGAAGCAGTGCTCTAGTATCTACTCACCCTCGTTCATAGCAACCTACATACAAGGAGGAGAGGGGAGCTTTTTACGGTAAATGTTTCCTTGTTTTTCCATGAACAACTCCAAAAAAAACAAGTTTTTTTTTTTCACCTTTATTTAACCAGGTAGGCCAGTTGAGAACAAGTTCTCATTTACAACTGCGACCTGGCCAATATAAAGCAAAGCAGTGTGACACAAACAACAACACAGAGTTACACATGGAATAAACAAACATACAGTCAATAATACAATAGAGAAAGTCTATATACAGTGTGTGCAAATGAGGTAGGATAAGGTGGGTGAGGCAATAAATAGGCCAAAGTGGTGAAATTATTACAGTATGGCAAATTAAACACTGGGGTGATAGATGTGCAGAAGATGAGTGCAAGTAGAGGTACTAGGGTACAAAGGAGCAAAATAAATAACAATATGGTGATGAGGTAGTTGGATGGGCTATTTACAGATTGGCTTTGTGTCACGGCCGTCGAATGAAGAGGACCAAGGTGCGGCGTGGTGAGCGTACATTTTCCTTTTTTATTAAAAATGTCACCAACAAAACCAATAAACAATACAAAACGACCGTGAAACTCACAGGGCTATGATGCCTCAAACAAAGTTAACTTCCCACAAAGAAAGGAGGGAAAGGTTTACCTAAGTTTGGTTCCCAATCAGAGACAACGATAGACAGCTGTCCCTGATTGAGAACCATACCCGGCCAAAACATAGAAAAACAAAACATAGAATGCCCATCCCACATCACACCCTGACCTAACCAAATAGAGAAATAAAACGGCTCTCTAAGGTCAGGGCGTGACACTTTGCTGCGAAATAGGAAGCCGATTGTAGATTTCATTTTGGATTGGAGATGCTTAATGTGAGTCTGGAAGGAGACTTTATAGTCTAACCATACACTTAATGTGAGTCTGGAAGGAGACTTTATAGTCTAACCAGACACCTAGGTATTTGTAGTTATCCGCATACTCTAAGTCAGAACCGTCCAGAGTAGCGATGCTGGACGGGCGGGCAGGTGCAGGCAGGGATCGGTTGAAGAGCATGCATTTAGTTTTACTGGCATTTAAGAGCAGTTGGAGGCCACGGAAGGAGAGTTGTATGGCATTGAAGCTCGTCTGGAGGTTAGTTAACACAGTGTCCAAAGAAGGGCCAGAGGTATAAAGAATGGTGTCGTCTGCATAGAGTTGGATCAGAGAATCACCAGCAGCAAGAGCGACATCATTGATGTATACAGAGAAAAGAGTTGGCCCGAGGATTGAACCCTGTGGCATCCCCTATAGAGACTTCCAGAGGTCCGGACAACAGGCCCTCCGATTTGACACACTGAACTCTGCCAGAGAAGTAGTTGGTGAACCAGGTGAGGCAGTCATTTGAGAAACCAAGGCTGTTGAGTCTGCCGATAAGAATGTGGTGATTGACAGTGTCGAAAACCTTGGCCAGGTTGATGAATATCGATGGCGGTTATGATATCGTTTAGGACCTTGAGCGTGGCTGAGGTGCACCCATGACCAGCTCGGAAACCAGATTGCATAGCGGAGAAGGTACGGTGGGATTCGAAATGGTCGGTGATCTGTTTGTTAACTTGGCTTTCGAAGACCTTAGAAAGGCTGGGTAGGATAGATATAGATCTGTAGCAGTTTGGGTCTAGAGTGTCTCCCCCTTTGAAGAGGGGGATGACCGCGGCAGCTTTCCAATCTTTGGGGATCTCAGACGATATGAAAGAGAGGTTGAACAAGCTAGTAATAGAGGTTGCAACAATTTTGGCGGATAACTTTAGGAAGAGAGGGTTCAGATTGTCTAGCCCTGCTGACTTGTAGGGGTCCAGATTTTGCAGCTATTTCAGAACATCAGCTATCTAGATTTGGGTGAAGGAGAAATGTGGGAGGATTGGGCAAGTTGCAGTGAGGGGTGCCAGGCGGTTGACCAGGGTAGCCAGGTGGAAAGCATGGCCAGCCGTAGAAAAATCCTTATTGAGTTTGAGTTTATTTTTATTTTTACAGGGGCAGTGCACATTAATCAACGTTTCAGTAAAAGTGCCGGTTTTAGCCAGCCGGCTAATTTTCAACCGCAGTCCCTGGGCAGGTTATTAAAAACAATTACAATATAGACAATAGCAGCATAGAACAAGCAAGACATAGCAACATAGGACAAGCAAGACATAGCATACAGAGCAACATAGGACAAGCAAGACGTAGCATACAGACAGAGCAACATAAAACAAAAAGCAGCAAGACAAAATTCATAAAAGCAACAAAGTGTTTCCACACCTCACAAGCTACAGACAACAGACAACATGGAAAGCGGCAACACACAGCTAGGGACCATGTTCACAAATCTGATTGACCTTTAGCCATGTCTTCAAGCATTTTGTGAAAGTGTGATATGTGGTGCAGTTATGTGTGTCTGATGGCAGTGTATTCCAGACATGGGAAGCTCTCACAGAGAATGCAGATTTACTAAAGGTGCTTTTCCTTAGGGGAACTATACAGTCACCTCTCATGGCAGACCTTGTGGATCTGCTGCCATATGTCTGGGTTTTCTGTTTAACAAAAATATTGAGTGGAGGGGGAGCCAGGCCATTAAGGATCTTGAATACAAGACATGCGTCGGTGTATTGCACAAGATTTTCCCAACTCAAGAGCTCATGCTTTCTAAGAATGTGACAATGATGATGGCTATTGGGCTTCCTATCAAGCACTTTGAGAGCCTGTTTGTAGACAGACTGAATAGGTTTTAATGTTGTACAGCAAGCTTGGGCCCAACTAGTCAAGCAGTATGTTAAGTGGGGGAGTATCATAGATTTGAAGTACAGTTTTGCTACCTCTGTAGTCAAACAATTTCGTATAAATCGGAAATTAGCTAGGTTGAATTTGGTTATTTGAATTACTTTTTTCACATGCTTTTTAAAAGAGAGGTTGGAATCAAGTATGATGCCAAGGTACTTAAAATCGGATACCACCTGGAGCTTCTCCCCTGACACATAGACATCTGGCTCAGTAGCATCTGTTGCCCTCTTTGTGAAGAACATGCAAACAGTTTTTTTCACATTGAGATGCAAACACGAGTCACTGAGCCACTTTGTAACCTGGACCATTACAGTAGTGAGTTCTTGTGCAGCTTGTTGTTTGCTCTTTGCATGCACATATATCACTGTATTCTGTACATTTGAACTTCAGACCCAGTACAGACAGAAGGCAGATCATTAATGTACAGGCTGAACAGGAGGGGCCCCAGTATTGACCCTTGGGGCACGCCCACATCATAGCTACGAGTGGGCGACAGCTCATTGCTCACTCTGACACACTGAGTTCTGCCTTCAAGGTATGATTTCATCCATCTCAAGGCATCAGGGGAAAAGTTGAACTTGGACAATTTTGTGATGAGAATCTCATGGTTAACAGTATCAAAAGCCTTCCTTAGGTCCAGAAACACAGCCCCCACAACACCCCCTTTGTCCATCTTGGACTTCACATTTTCCAGAAGAAAGCAGTTGGCCGTTTCTGTGGAGAGTTTCGCTCTGAAGCCAAACTGCATGGAGTGTAATGTGAAGGGGCTGTTGTTGAGGTGGGCAATCAGTTGTTCTGCTACACACTTTTCAACAACCTTTGACACCACAGGTAGTATACTAATGGGCCTGTAGTTACTCACGTCAGCAGGGTCGCCTGATTTAAAGATGGCCGTTATTATGGCCGACTTCCATACCCTTGGAAACACACCGAGACCAATAGATGTGTTGGTGACCTTAGTAATGGGGCCAATGAGTGACTCTTTGTAGTTTTTAAGAAAGGTAGAGTCCATCCCAAACACATCTTTGGCTTTAGAGTTCTTTAGTGAGCTAATCACCTTGTTCACCTTTGACTCAGAAACCTCCCTTATGATGAAGACAGGTTGAGTGTCATTCACTAGCACTGGGCACAGGAAACAAGTGGAGGGGTTCTGTGTCAGTGCCCTGACAGAGTCAATAAAGTAGGAATTGAAGGCTATTGCTATTTCGACTGCATCCTGTGTTAGATTGTTATTCACCATGATTTCTAGTCTTTTTGCAGTGTTACTATGGTCTTTCCCTGTTAACTTTTTTAGATTCTCCCATATCAATTTAGAATTTCCCTTTGCTTCACCAATTATGTTAATAAAGAAGTTTGCCTTGGCCTGTCTAATTTCTTTCATCACCTTATTTCTCAACATGGTAAACCTTCGTCTGTCATGCTCTAATTTAGATTTTAGGGCTATTTTTAGAGCATCATCTCGTTCTTTCATCAATTTCCAGATTTCTCCATTTAGCCAAGGAAGAGTGCTCTTTTGGCCAGGTTTGGATTTGATTTTCTTTAGGAAGCCATTTATTGTAGTCTGGATTGTGGATAGAAAAACCTGACTATCAGCTTCCACGTCTGTATAGGACAAGAGATCATTCCAGTTTATTCCCTTAATTGCTTTTTCAAAATAGTTTAATTCACTCTTAGGTATTCTGAGTTGATCCGGCTTTCTAACAGTAGAGAGGTTAAACCTGCTCTTAGACAGCTTTCTGGCTATAAGTGTCAGATTATGATCAGATAGCCCAGTAACCATATTGAATGATTTAGTCACTCTCTCTGGTTTATTACTGAACACCAAATCAATCTGTGTTTTAGAGCAACAAGTCACCCTGGTTGGCCCTTTAACTAGCTGTGTAAGGTCAACGGTATTAGTGATTCGTTTGAGGGTTTTCCTACAACACTTGTCTTCATAATTAATGTTAAAATCTCCCATTAAGATGACCTCTTTCCCAAAATCACATTCCCTAAGCATGGTATTAAACTGATCAAAAAACACACTTTTGGTGGAAGGTGGCCTATACATTCCAATGAGGGTAAAAGACATTTGGGTAATTGACATTCTCAATTATGTTACTGAAACTACAGCAGAAAACCCCTTGAAAAAAAAAGCACCCCTGACAACTTCTGCAAATGCAAATATGGTGTTTGTCAGAATTTCTGTTTCCAGACCCTTATATCTTCTGTTATGAATCTTCCATATGCTCTTTCATACATATGACAGTACCTCCTCAGTCAGATCTGAGTGAGGCAGTTTTGTGTTTATAAGGGCGCCCTATTACTGGCACAGACGGCAGGACTTCCTGTTTCCCAAAGGAATGGAGGGGTCAGGGGTTGTTTGGGGGCTATACGAGGAGTCTCCGTGTTGCTCTGTGTCAAACTGCCAATGGAGTACCCATATGTCATTGTAAGAGGACTCACACCTTTCTTACCCAGTGAGCTCCACTTAAGTAGAAAAAAGTATAAAGTTTCTATGGAACATTTGACTGCTTATTCCCCCAGTTACTAAGACTAGGCCATGTTCACTAGGCATGAAATGGAAGAAAATGGCCTTCCTTACTTATCCAATAAGAAACCCTAGTTTATGTTTTATATTGCCCAACCATTCTGCTATGATGCTGTATGCTCTGATGAATACGAGCCTGGTCGACGACTACTGGAACAACTACCAAAGCTTTGCCTTATGCTAACTCTTTAGCATCAGTCCTTAGCTTGAGTCTTTGGTGTTGTTAAATCTGCATTTCAGAGAAACCCAACTACAGCATTACAAAGTGAATGACTAACCAAAATGACTTTCAGAGGATGAGGGGGTACGCCAAATAAAGGCTGTTTTTTTCCACAGACTGTAGAAATTGTCAACAAGGCATTACCCAAGACCAATGAAATGCTCCATTGAGATCTCAGATTCAGAAAAAAAGTTTCTCTCCCTTTACTAGTCACAAAAAAAACATAACAATGTTCTTATTTATCATTACTGCCAGGCCCTGACCCCATCAGTAAACCACAGGGGGAGAGGAAGAGAGAGTGAGATAGAATAAAGAAAGACTGATAGAGACACAGGAAGAGAGCAGGAGACAGAAAGGGACCACAACACAGACAAAAAGGATGATGTGAGAGAAGGAGAGGAAAAGTGGAAGACGTTCCTCCCAGGCCACAGTCATGGACTGTGTATCTGCCAACACTCATCCAGACCTCCTCCTGAATGGAGCTTCCAGGAAAGAAGGGAGCGAAGAACAACAACAACAAAACCTCAGAATGGGGGACTGACTGGCTGGCTGCTGGCCCTGGAAGAGGAGAGGATGAGAACTACAGGGTGACTTCAGGGGAGAATGAAGTCCATGGAGGGACTGAGCCAAAATACACTGGGCCACTATCCTTCCAGGGCCAGAGGCACGTGGAGCTGCCTAACAAGCTGAGCTGAATCCAGTCAGCCAGTCATTTAGTTTAGATATGGCGCTGCCTGGCAGACTGAGTCCAGTCAGTCAGTCTGTCAGTTTAGATATGCAGGGCTTTCCCTGGACAGTGTTGATACATTGACGAGGAACAGCCAGCTGTGAGTCATACCAACACGAGAGGCTGAGTGTGAATACTGTACTACTCACCAGCATGTGTGCGAGCGATATAGAGAAACACACACTTATAGAGGCTCACACATATAAATAGGCATGTGCCCACATACACTGGCTCAACTTCAGACGCCTATACACAAACATTAGTTATATAAGTATAATAAGTCTATTAGACAAGCAGACATGGACAGACTTGACAAAATTCTACAAATTCAAATCTACACAAGTCCTCTTCTAACCACACATCTAAAAATGTACATCAACATCACAAACCGGTCCTCAAAATAAAAAGGTCTTCAAAAGCTGAGTATTGCCATGAAAATGGGTCAGGCAGAAGAGCTTTGGCTTATGCCATGGTCAGTTTAGCATTTTAACCCCCAATGGTTAAAGTTAAGATGGGGGAGGGAAAACTGATCCTAGATCTGTTGCCAACAGGCAACTTCATACCCTGATGTACAGCCTCAAGCAGCATTCTACAAAGACGAGAAACCCATTCTCAAGGGAATGAGAACAACACTATGAGGTCTTTCTCAAGAACATTGGTGAACAATGAAAATTTTTCTCAAAATGACAATGATGAACAATGACTTTACCAGGTGCTCTCATTTGAGGCCTAATACTGGAGCTGTCTAGCCTTGATGAGAAAGAGAACAATAATGAGTTGGTAGTTCCTAGCTAGTGTGACCGATGGGGTTAAAACTCAAGACTTTCTAAGGGACAGTAGAGCACATTAGCCTGCTAAGCTGAAGTCTAGGCATTCACTTAGATTGCCAATGCAACTAATCAGGTCTCTGACAAATGTACTCATTGTGCAAGCGTTTTTACCCAAAGACCTCTGTTACACTACCATGCCTGGGGGTTAACTTCCTCAAGGGGGATGTTAGGCAGGTTAGGAGCCTGATGAGGAAGGCTGGCTGGAAAAGGTTAACAGTAAGGTCTTCATTTTCTTGTTCTTTATTTTTTTTTGGGGGGGGGGGTGTGTGTGTGTGTATTGTTATTGTATTGCTAGATCTTACTGCATTGTTATAGCTAGAGACATCGCAGGTGCAGCAAAACTGTGCAAGCGACCAATAAAATAGGATTTGAGCTCTGCTGTATGCTAACAGGGGCCAACGACTGTGGGGGTTTTGTGTGTAAAATGTGTGTGCACTCTGTGATGCTTTCACTGCTTCAGTATTCTCTGGTGGGTGTTTTAGCTAGATAATGAGGTTGATACAGAGATTCTAGGCTATGTTTCACCTAACCGCTGATACAGGGTCAGATATTTATCAAGGTTATGGTGAGTGAGGTCAGGTAACCTGATCCTAGATCCGTGGTTGTACATAACGGGTACCTCAAACCTTGTAGATGCTACAAGGGCCACTTACCACTGTGTGATGGAATAGGAGCTCCCATGACAGGATCATCTTCTGGTTGAGCACCATATCAAGGAAGTCATAGATGAAGTAGCCTGTTGAACAAAACATGGAAAAGGCATATTCTAGCTTAGAACCAAAACAAAGCAATGGAGATTGATAGAACAAAGGCTTTTTCAGTGGAGGAGCGTTTGGCATATCAAGTATATTTAGTGGGGACCCCTCTTGCCAGTCGCTTCCATGACGACACCAAGGATGGTAACCAAGATGTCAGTTAAAGAGTGCTATTTAGATCAGTCCCCCGCTATGGGCATAACCATGGAGACGGCTTTTCAGAATGGTGGAAAAATAATGAAGCGTTAAAGATAGTTGGGTGTGTGTGTATGTTGCGGAGGGGGTCCTCCTCTAGGGCAGACTATAATTAACCCTAGTCTGTGTTCCTACTACATATTCTATTTGATATTCAACACCAAACGGCTTCTGTAAATATTGTGATAAGACATGTACCTTCAGAGCATCCTCAGCTGCTATATGACAAACACATGCTGAAGAAACAACGGATGTTTACTTAACCAAATTGTCCAAATTGAATCCCAAAAATAATTCTTACTGTGCATTGGGAATTGATTTTGACTGAATAGGATCCATATTAGATTTTAAAAGTGTCATCCATTCATCTCTTATCATTCCTAGACAGGTATAAAGAAAAGCCATTTTACAACCAGCGAAGACCGTCAACCTAGGTCAAGCTCTCACGTTATTGAACCATGGTGGCATGTGACCAACTGTTCGCCCGTTGGCCTTCCAACAGGCTCTCTTAACATTATGACACTGACTGTGTTCCAAAAGGAATCATTGGTTCGGTCTCTCTCTGTCCCTCTCTCCCTCTCTGTGTGTCTCTCTGTCCACATCTCACCCCCTGCCCCTGTTCTTCTGCCCTAGTTTCTCTCACACCTTTCTGTACCACCACACGGGGCTGAAAATGGAAACATTTTTTTGTAGTGTTTAAACTCAACAGCAGCATGTTATCTCAAACGGCTGGTGACTGGAGCCAAGCTCTCCCGTTCTGTGGGTTTTGGGCAGTGACTGTCCAACGACAACTTGTCTATACACTGGCTTACAGTCAAACCCTGGATGTTTGGTTGAGATGAGTCTACATCAGAAAATCTTTGTGACAGATTACAGTTCCTCAAAACAAAAATATTCTTAAAATGAACTTAACGACACACCCAATAGGAGAGTGGCACTTCATGGTAGTGTCGTGTTTGGTGTGTAACACTGCATTTACCTTTGGTCAGCCTGGGAGGGTACCTGCTGCAACTGTTATGCATTCCAAAATGTCAACACCTTTGCCTTGGCCTGACATAATCAAGTCAGTCCACAGACAGAGGCCCAGACTAGTGTTTGTTTGGTCAATCAGAGCGAAAAACAAACAAAACATTTTAAATATATCCTCCAAACATACAGTAGGTTTCTACAAGCTGCCATGTCAAAATTGCCTATAGTGAAAATACTTTGTCTTTCTAGCTTTGCATTGTGGCCTGATAGTGACGACCATACTATAGGCTCAGTGTCACTGTCACGCCGCATTGTTGTAGGCAGGGCTCAGAGGAAGCACCATCCACCATCCCTCCTCACCCGGACTCCCTTCTCTGTTACTTCTCTGTTATAGATGGCATTTGACCCGGGCAGACTGCTGCGGCATATATCAACAGCCTTCTTCTCATGTGCTACGGCCCATTCTAGGGTCACGCAACCTACAGGGGTAGGCCCGGAGCAGTGCCTGGGACAAAGCTTCATAATGCTCCCCATTGATTCTAGAATTCCGGCAACACTAATTACACTGACAGGCAGCATTCAAGGGTGGGTGGATTCTCTGGGAGAACGCTAACAATCCTTGGAATTCTAAGGGAGCCCTTGTTAACCAGGCACAGATCCAATAAATTAACAGCTTATAGAGTGTAAATTAGCTCAATACACGAGTCAATTAGAGAGCATGAAGTCAACATTTTTATTTAAAGGGGCTGTACTGCTGGGGTTTACTCTAAGCTCAGTGTGGTGGCAGGTAGCCTGCCTTGTTAGAGCGTTGGACTAGTAACTGAGAGGTTGCAAGATCGAATCCCTGAGCTGACAAGGTGAAAATCTGTCATTCTGCCCCTGAACAAGGCAGTTAACCCACTGTTCCTAGGCTGTCATTGAAAATAAGAATTTGTTCTTAACTGACTTGCCTAGTTAAATAAAGATTTTGTCCATCTAGCGAGACTCCTAACCAAGTGAAAGCTATGGTCTGCTGTTTGACTTGTGCTCCAGGCTTAATACTCCTTCTACAGACCAATTTTAGCTATCCGACACATGAAGCGTGTTGGGGAGAGGTCATTGGAGGGGTATAGGCTGACACACATACACTATTGCTCTAAGTTATATGAGAGATAGACAAGGTCAGGTGGCATATCCTACCAACGGGACATTAAATACTGTAATATCTTATGTTTCACCGAGTCGTGGATGTTCGACGACACGGCTAATAAAGAGTTGGCGGGATTTTCCATGCACCGGCAGAACAGAGAAGCTATGTCTGGTAAGACGAGGGGTGGGGGTGTGTGTCTTTTTGTCAATAACAGCTGATGCGCGATGTCTAATATTAAAGAAGTCTCAAGGTATTACTCGCCTGAGGTAGAGTACCTTATGATAAGCTGTAGACCACACTATCTACCAAGAGAATTCTCATCTATATTATTCGTAGCCGTCTATTTTCCGCCACAGACCGATGCTGGCACTAAGACTGCACTCAACCAACTCTAGGCCATAAGCAAACAAGAAAATGCTCATCCAGAAGTGGCACTCCTAGTGGCCGGGGACTATAATGCAGGCAAACTTAAATCAGTTTTACAATTTTTACCAGCATGTCACATGACTGTGTGATAACGCTCTCAGTAGCCGATGTGAGCAAGACCTTTAAACAGGTCAACATTCACAAAGCCGTGGAGCCAGACGGATTACCAGAACGTGCACTCAAAGCATGTGCAGACCAACTGGCAAGTGTCTTCACTGACATTTTCAAGCAGACCCCCATAGTCCATTCGCCCAAGGAAGCAAAGGTAACCTGCCTAAATGATTACTGCCCCGTAGCACTCACGTTCGTAGCCATGAAGTGCTTTGAAAGGCTGGTCATGGCTCACATCAACAGCATCCTACCGGATACCCTAGACCCATGCCAATTCGAATACCTCCCCAACAGATCCACAGATGTCGCAATCTCAAACGCACTCCACACTGCCCTTTCCCACCTGGACAAAAGGTACACCTATGTGAGAAGGCCTACAGCTCAGCGTTCAACACCATAGTGCTCACGAAGCTCATCACTAAGCTCAGGACCCTGGGACTAAACACCTCCCTCTGCAACTGGATCCTAGACTTGAGGCAACAACACATCTGCCACGCTGATCATCAACACTGGGGCCCCTCAGGGGTAGGTACTTAGTCCCCTCCTGTACTCCCTGTTCATCCACGACTGCATGACCAAACACGACTCCAACATTATCATTAAGTTTGCTGATGACACAACAGTGGTAGGCCTGATCACCAACAACAATGAGACAGTCTATAGGGAGGAGGTCAGAGAACTGTCAGTGTGGTGCCAGGACAACAACCTCTCCCTCAATGTGAGCAAGACAAAAAAGCAGCTGATCGTGGACTACAGGAAAAAGCCATTAACACCACATTAACATTGACAGAGCTGTAGTGGAGCGAGAGTTTCAAGTTCATTGGGCACGACAAAACCTTTTCCCCCTCAGGAGACTGAAATTATTTGGCATGGGTCCCCAGATCCTCAAAAAGTTCTACAGCTGCACAATTGAGAGCATCATGACCGGTTGCATCACTGGTATGGCAACTGCTCGGCATCTGACCGTAAGGCGCTACAGATGGTAGTGCGTACGGCCCAGTACATCCCTGGGGCCAAGTTCCTGCCACCCAGGACCTATATAATAGGCGGTGTCAGAGGAAAGCCCATAAAATTGTCAGAGACTCCAGTCACCCAAGGCATAGACTGTTTTCTCTGCTACCACACGGCAAGCAGTATCGGTGCGCCAAGTCTAGGACCAAAAGGCTCCTTAACAGCTTCTACCCCCAAGCCATAAGACTGCTGAACAATTAATCAAATGGCTACCGGACTATTTACATTGACCCCCCCATTTGTTTTGTACACTGCTGCTACTTGCTGTTTATTATCTATACTTTTTCACTTCACCCCTACCAGCATGTACTAATTATTACCACAACTAACCTGTACCCCGCACACTGACTCGGTACCGGTACCCCCCTGTATATAGCCTTGTTATTGTTATTTTATTGTGTTACTTTTTTATTATTTTTTTACTTTAGCTTATTTGGTAAATATTGTCTTAACTCTCCTTGAACTGCACTGTTAGTTAAGGGCTTGTAAGTAAGCATTTCACGGTAAGGACTACACTTATTGTATTTGGCGCATGTGAACATAAGATTCAACAACTGAGACATAAACTGAACAATTTCCACAGACATGTGACTAACAGAAATTGAATAATGTGTCCCTGAAAAAAGGGGGGGTCCAAATCAAAAGTAACAGTTAGTATCTGGTGTGGCCATCAGCTGAATTAAGTACTGCAGTGCATCTCCTCCTCATGGACTGCACCAGATTTGCCCGTTCTTGCTGTGAGATGTTCGCCCACTCTTCCACCAAGACACCTGCAAGTTCCTGGACATTTCTGGGGGGAATGGCCCTAGCCCTCACCCTCCAATCCGATCCAACAGGTCCCAGATGTGCTCAATGAGATTGAGATCCAAGCTCTTCATTGGCCATGGCAGAACACTGACATTCCTGTCTTGCAGGAAATCACACACAGAACGAGCAGTATGGCTGGTGGCATTGTCATGCTGGTGGGTCATGTCAGGATGAGCCTGCAGGAGGGGTACCACATGAGGGAGGAAGTCGTCTTCCCTGTAATGCACAACGTTGAGATTGCCTGCAATGACAACAAGTTCAGTCCGATGATGCTATGACACACCGCCCCAGACCATGATGGACCCTCCACCTCCAAATTGATCCCACTCCAGACTACAGGCCTCGGTGTAACGCTCATTCCTTTGACGATAAACGCGAATCCGACCATCACCCCTGGTGAGAGAAAACCGCAACTCGTCAGTGAATAGCACTTTTTGCTAGTCCTGTCTGGTCCAGTGACGATGGTTTTGTGCCCATAGGCAACGTTGTTGCCGGTGATGTCTGGTGAGGTCCTGCCTTACAAAAGGCCTACAAGCCATCAGTCCATCCTCTCTCAGCCTATTGCGGACGTTCCTGGTGTAACTCGGGCAGTTGTTGATGCCATCCTGTACCTGTCCCGCAGGTGTGATGTTCGAATGTACCGATCATGTGCAGGTGTTGTTACACATAGTCTGCCACTGTGAGGATGAACAGCTGTCCGTCCTGTCTCCCTGTACGGACATTGCAATTTATTGCCCTGGCCACATCTGCAGTCCTCATGCCTCCTTTGCAGCATGCCTAAGGCACGTTCACGCAGATGAGCACCCTGGGCATCTTTCTTTTGGTGTTTTTCAGAGTCAGTAGAAAGGCATCTTTAATGTCCTAAGCAGGGTGTAGATGGTGTTTCCTACCTTCACCACCTGGGAGGCGGCCCGTCAGAAAGTCCAGGACCCAATTGTCTCGAGCTTAATGACGAGTTGAGGGTACTATGGTGTTAAATGCTGAGTTGTAGTCAGTGAACAGTATTCTTACATAGGTATTCCTCTTGTCCAGATGGGATAGGGCAGTGTGCAGTGTGATGGCGATTGCATCGTCAGGGGACCTGTTGGGGCGGTAAGCAAATTGGAGTAGGTCTAGGGTATCAGGTAGGGTGGAGGTGATATGATCCTTGACTAGTCTCAAAGCACTTCATGATGACAGAAGTGAGTGCAACAAGGCGATAGTAATTTAGAAACAGTAAAAATGGTGGCCATCTTAAAGCATGTGGGGACAGCAGACTGGAATAGGGATTGATTGAATATGTCCGTAAACACACCAGCCAGCTGTTCTGCGCATGCTCTGAGGACGCGGCTAGGGATGCCGGCAGCCATGCGAGGGTTAACACGTTTAAATGTTTTACTCACATTGACCATGGAGAAGGAGAGCCCACAAGCTTTGGTAGCGGGCTGTGTCAGTGGCACTGTATTGTCCTCAAAGCGAGCAAAGAAGTTGTTTAATTTGTCTGGGAGCAGGACGTCGATATCAGCGATGGGGCTGGTTTTCTTTTTGTAATCCGTGATTGACTGTAGACCCTGCCACATATGTCTCGTATTTAAGCCGTTGAATTGCGACTCCACTTTGTCTATATACTGACTCTTTGCTTGTTTGATTGCCTTACGGAGGGAATAGCTGCACTGTTTATATTGTCATGTTTCCAGTCGCCTTGCCATGATTAAAAGAGGTGGTTCTGTCAATAGGCTGGGAGCAACAAAATGGAGTCATGGTCAGATTTGACCAAGGCAGGGTGGTGGAGGGCTTTGTATGCATCGCGGAAGTTAGAGTGGCAATGATTGAGAATGCAAAGCTTTTGTCGAGCATCCGATATGGTATAATTTAGGAAGTCTTGTTCTCAAGTTAGCTTTGTTAAAATCCCCAACTACAATAAATGCAGCCTCAGGATGTATGGTTTCCAGTTTACAAAGATTCCAGTGAAGTTCTTTCAGGTATCTGCTGGGGGGGGGGGATATACCCGGCTGTGACTATATAATCGAAGAGAATTCTCTTGGATGATAATGCAGTCGGCATTTGATTGTAAGGAATTCTAGGTCAGGTGAACAAAAGGACTTGAGTTCCTGTATGTTGTTGTGATTACACCATGAGTCATTAATCATAAGGCATACACCCCACCCTTCTTCTTACCAGAGAGATGTTTGTTTCTGTCGGCGCGATGCATGAAGAAACCGGGTGGCTGTACTGACTCTGACAACATATCCCGTGAAACAGAGAATGTTACAATCTCTGATGTCTCTCTGGAAGGCAACTCGTGTCTTAATTTCGTCCACCTTGTCATCTAGAGATTGGACATTGGCGAGTAATATGCTCAGAAGCGGTGGATGGTGTGCTTGCCTTCTGGGTCTGACTAGTAGGCCGCTTCGTCCACCTCTCCTGTGGCGACTGCGTTGTTTTGGGTCAGCCTCTGGGCTAAGATCCCATGTCCATGGTGGAGGTCTGAACAAAGGACCCGCTTCAGGAAAGACTGGTCTTTCCTGGTCTTAATGTTGGTAAGTTGACATCGCTTTTATATCCAATAGATCTTCCCGGCTGTATGTAATAACACTTGAGATTTTCTGGGCTAACAATGTAAAAAATAATACATAAAAAAAATATAAATAAAATTGCATCGTTTCCTACGGACCTGAAGCGTGGCGACCATCTCTGTCGGCGCCATCTCAGACCCGTCCTTGGTCGGCAGCATCCATGGAAAGAGACAAGCAGTCCCAGCAACTGATGCCAACTGCGTCGTGGGATCCAAACTAAGAAGCTAGCTTGCTACCAATAACTTTCCAATACTCTTTCAAACAACAAACTTTCCAAACAAACAAAACTGAGCTCTTCCTCATTCCGCGTTCAACAGGAAGTGACAGGGCGTTGACCCTGGTTGCTTCTGTGGATCGCTCTGGATGGGAGTCTGTTAGAGGACTGAATGTAATGTAAATATTGAGCGGCTTCACTGCAAGTAGATTGTATGATTTGTTTTAATATATATATATGCTTCTCGTTCTTTCGTTTTGGATCTTTGGTAGCCTAGTGGTTAAGAGCATTGGGCCAGTAAGCGAAAGATTGATGGTTAGAATCCCCAGGCCGACGAGGTTAAAAATCTGTGTGTGCACTTGAGCAAGTCCCTTAAACCTAATTGCTCCTGTAAGTCGCTCTGGATAAGAACATCTGCAAAATGACTAAAATGTGATAATATCCTGCTTGTATTTCCCCTATAAACAATTTATTGACTTACTTTTGATATTACCCTAATAAAGTTCAGAAACTGTTGTGAAGGTTTGGCGTGTGGTGTGGCTATTAGCCAATTATACCGCATGCAGTGTGCACTGGCACTCCAACTGACTCCGACAGTTGAACTTGAGGAAAGGAAGAATGTTTTATGCCTACCAGAGTTACTCCTATAATCTAACAATATAATGCTTATCTTTATAAAACATATTCTGATTGAAAAATAACAAATTAGCCTCCTTCTGTATGCCTATACTGTATCTGTATAGCAGACACTATAGCCTATCTGACAAGGATAAAGAACTGCATGTTGGTCATAGGATACAGCCGGCATTCCTCTCTCCTTCTTGCTCTCTGGGGCTAGGGCTAACACGCTGCGTGCGCGAGCGTTGCAAAATACATTTACAAACATGTTATTCAATAATTTCATCCAAACTGCTCAAGCGTCTGGTAAACCAGTCCCACCTCTCCAATCTCCTCATTGGTTTTTAGGAGCATATACTTTAGAAGCATATTCCCACTTGGGTATATATAACGTCCACAGATTAAGACGAAAAATGGAGAGATTTAGATTTCCCCTTTTATCTGTGGATTAATTGTTGGGAGTAGAGAACACACGAATTCTACAAAGATTCAGACAAAAAGGACTGTGCATTTCTAGTAAAATAACAACCCAATGTTTATATCCCAGGACAAATTAGCTAGCAACAGCAAGCTAGCTAGCTAAATCTCCATAAATTGTTCATGTGTTTTGACCCGCCCTAAGGAGCGTGTCCTCAGTTTAACGCCACCTGGGTCAGCTCTCCGTACTCGTCCTGATGAGCGTACTAGCCGTCTGGTGAAGACTGTGCCGGCTCCACGCACCAGGTCTCCAGTACGCCTCCACAGCCCTGCACGTCCTGTACCAGCTCTTTGCATTCGCCTTGAGGCGTGTGGCATCTGTTCGGTACCATGTGTGCTGGTTCTACGCACCGTGTCTCCAGTGCGCCTCCACAGCCCAGTACGTCCTGTGCCAGCTCCCCACACTTTCCGTATGAAGGTTGTCATCTGTCCAGGACATGTTGTGCCAGCTCTACGTTCCAGACCTACAGTGCGCCTCCACAGCCCAGTACGTCCTGTGCCGGCTCCACGCACCAGTCCTCCTGTGTGTCTCCCCAGCCCGGTACGTCCTGTGCCGGCTCCACGCACCAGTCCTCCTGTGTGTCTCCCCAGCCCGGTACGTCTTGTGCCGGCTCCACGCACCCGGCCTCCAGTATGTCTCCCCAGCCCGGTACGCCCTGTGCCAGCTCCACGCACAAGGCCTCCAGTGCGTTTCCCCGGCCTGGTACGCCCTGTGCCAGCTCCACGAACCAGGCCTCCAGCGACGATCTGCAGTCCGGAGCCTCCAGCAACGTTTCCCAGTCCGGAGCCTCCAGCGACAGTTCCCAGTCCGGACCCTCCAGTGATGATCCATGGCCCGGAGCCTCCAGTGCTGCCCATGGCCAGTCCAGAGTCTCCAGCGAGGATTCCCAGTCCAGAGCCTCCTGCGAGGGTTCGCAGTCCGGAGCCTCCAGCGAGGGTTCCCAGTCCGGAGCCTCCTGTGAGGGTACCCAGTCCGGAGCCTCCTGCCAGGGTTCCCAGTCCGGAGCCTCCTGCCAGGGTTCCCAGTCCGGAGCCTCCTGCGAGGGTTCGCAGTCCGGAGCCTCCTGCGAGGGTTCGCAGTCCGGAGCCTCCTGCGAGGGTTCGCAGTCCAGAACCTCCTGCGAGGGTTGCCAGTCCGGAGCCTCCTGCGAGGGTTCCCAGTCCGGAGCCTCCTGCGAGGGTTCCCAGTCCGGAGCCTTCAGCGAGGGTACCTGGTCCGGAGCTTCTGGCGACGATCCATGGACCGGAGCCTCCGAGGGTTCCCAGTCCAGATCCTCCTGTGAGGGTTCCTAGTCCGAAGCCTCCTGCGAGGGTTCCCAGTCCGGAACCTCTGCGAGGGTTCCCAGTCCAGAGCCTTCAGCGAGGGTACCCGGTACGGAGCTTCAGGCGACGATCCACGGACCGAAGCCTCCGGCGATGATCCATGGCCCGGTTCCTCCAGCGACGATCCACGGTCCGGTTCCTCCAGCGACTATCTACGGGCCGGAGCTTCCGGCGTCGATCCACAACCCGGTGCCTCTGGCGACGATCCACGGTCCGTGTCCTCCGGCGACGATCCATGGGCTGGAGCTTCCTGCGACGATCCCCGCACCAGAGTCGCCCCCGAAGCGGTCGGATTCGCGAGCGGAGCGGGGTCTACGTCCCGCACCTGAGCCGCCACCGAGGCTAGATGCCCACCCAGATCCTCCACTATAGAGTCAGGTTTTGCGGCCGGAGTCCGCACCTTTGGGGAGGGGGGGGTACTGTCACGCCCTGACCTTAGAGATCCTTTATTCTCTATTTTGGTTAGGTCGGGGTGTGACTAGGGTGGGCATTCTAGTTTCTTTATTTCTAGGTTGGCTTGGTATGGTTCGCAATCAGAGGCAACTGTCTATCGTTGTCTCTGATTGGGGAACATATTTAGGCAGCCTTTTCCCACCTGTTTGTTGTGGGATCTTGTCTATGTATAGTTGCCTGCGAGCACTACATTAGCTTCACGTTTCGTTTTGCGCTTTATTGTTTTCTGTGTGTTTCACTTCTAATAAAAGATGATGGAACCATACGACGCTGCACCTTGGTCCAATCATTCCAACAACAATCAAGACAGCCGCCTAATTTTCCTAATGGAAACCCTGAGATATATTCACACACACACACACACACACACACACACACACACACCAATTTAAAAATGTACTGAGTTACAATTCATATAAAGGAAATTGGTCAATTGAAAATTTTAATTAGGCCCTAATCTATAGATTTCCCATGACAACGGAGGCAGTTTATGATAGAAATTAACATTAAATTCTCTGGCAACAGCTCTGGTCGACATTCCTGCAGTCAGCATGCCAATTGTATGCTCCCTCAAAACTTGAGACATCTGTGGCATTGTGTTGTGTGACAAAACTACACATTTTTATGTGACCTTATAATTGTCCCCAGCACAAGGTGCACCTGTGTAATGATCATGCTGTTTAATCAGCATTTTGATATGCCACCAGTCAGGTGGATGGATTATATTGGCAAAGGAGAAATGCTCACTAATAGGAATGTTAACAAACTAGTGCACAACATTTGAGAAAGAAGCTTTTTGGGCATATGGAAAAAATTAATTCAGCTCATTAAACATAGGACCAACACTTTACATGTTATATGTTTATATTTGTATTTATTTTTTATTTTGTATAGCTACAAAATAAACTTTCCAGTAACACTGACTCAATGATGAAGATAGATAGCATAGGCTACTCACCGGTGATGGCCGATGTGCTCATGCCAATATCTCAAGTTAATATACTTTGAAAAGCAGTGCTGTTCGCTCAGAATCGCTCAAAAGCTGAGAAACAAATGTGTTAGCATCTACAGACAGATTAGTCTTCTCTTATCAGCAGTAGGCATTTTCTTTCCAAACGGTAGACCTTACGTTTTTCTCGTGATTGTATTTTGAAATTTGCGAAAGGCAAAATGACAGCCGCAGCCAACCACAGAAATATAATCCATAGATGGCAGTTCCCATTCAAGTCTGGAATAGCAGCCATTGCTAGGGTACCCATGAGTCAAAGTGCCAGAGTTAGAGGTTCCAAAATCCTTCTATGGGTTATATCTATTTATTATGATTCCCCATTAGCTGCTGCCTTACTCTTCCTGGGGTCCAGACACATCACACAATTAAACAAAAAAAATGAATAAAAGTACATCATATAACATCATTACATCACAAAATGTATAATACCACCATATAACAATATTGAAATGTGCGTGTTTATAGAGTGTGTGTGCTAGCGTGTGTATGAGTATGCGTGTGTGTCTCTTCACAGACCGCGTTGGTCACAACGGAACAAACTGTTCTATATTTGGCGAGTGTATTGGCCAAATTGCAACCTTCCCAAATGTAAGTGCTTGTGATAAATCTTAATCCACTGCTATTTTTTTAGAAGGCATTGATCTTCTGTAGCTAAATTATGCTCTCTGGTGTAGTATTTGGAATAATTGTACTTATGTCTGTTTAGACAGGTGTCATTTTTTGGTAAATTATTTTTATATCCTGATTTCTGCTAAATTATTTTGATTGATCAGGGGTGCTGCAGTACTTCCAGCACCGTTACTTCCTGCTGCTATGTGTGGACAGCTCACACACCGCTTCCCTTTCCCTCTGCCCATCCACACACTCACTCACCAATTGATACAGAAACCAACGTGTGCGAGAACACAGAATGGGTTCCTATCAAATCTTCGGCCATCTGTGGGTGTACGAAAAAGCTGCAGGGGAAAAACAAACACATTAATTTGAGAGAATAACCAGAAAGCAATTAAAATTTATATATTATTCAAAGCAATGAAATCGTTTTTTGTATTATTGGGAGAGAAAGTTGGAGATAATTAGCATAGTGAAAAAGGTGTAGGCTAGATAAAATTGATTCTGAAGCATTCTATATGACCATAAGTTAATTGATTTAACACTTCACAATTCAATCCAGAATAAAACATAGTCCACATTATGTTACCTTACCCTACAAAAATCAAAAATTGTACCTTTAAATTGTAAAAATGTATTATAAACCCTATTATCAGTTACTACCCTGTAATGTATAAGCTAATTGAAAACAATTGATCTTTGCACATCAAGGCAGTGGAAAACGACTCACCACAGTACAGCCCATATCCCAGTTATCAGACTGTGGGTGAAAGATGTGCAGATATTTCTCCATTTCCAGGCGTTTCTGCAAGCAGTCTCGGGAATAGGGAGTTTACTGACACCACAGTTGACAAGTTTAAAAAATCCAATAGAGCCACCCGCAGTCAAAAGCACTGAATTCAACTCCATGGCGACGACAAACTCCTTTCTGTGTCCTACTCCACTTGAAGAATTCAACGTTAGAAAATTCGCGCGCTGTAGTTGTTCAAGATCGACGCGCTCGCTCTCTCTGCTCGCGATTGATATTTACACTGTCAAAGCAAACATACTGACTTACTTTGGAGTTCCGTGTTATTCAGCCTAAAGCGATAAATGTTCTTGCGACTCCTGATGTCAGTCGACTCAAATGTAGGCAATTTGATCGTTCTGTCTCATAAATGGAAGGTGAGGCGTGGACGTCAATGATGATCTATTCTATTCTATGATTTCAGGTTGACCATTTGTATTGTAGTACCAGCCAAAGGAGAAGACAGAATTGCTTTCTCGGACGCATGTGCTGAACGTGCGAATTGATGTACAAGTTGTGAAATACTCCTATTATAAAATTATCCTTGCTTGTGTAACTTGTGCTATGGAGTTACCAAACACAGACAATCCCCGCCCTACTATAAGGGGGCGCAGCTAGAATATTTAAAAGTATACGTCATGAATGTATCACCCCGCTTCCGTTCATTCATAAAGGGTTATGGGAATAGTAGTTTCATGAAATTTACCAGACAACATAGACGCACGTAGTTTTTTTTCTGTGGGCCAGGACACGTCCAGTTTATTTGACACGCCAGGACACGTCCAGTTTATTTGACACGCCAAATAGTGTTATTTGACACGCCAAATAGTGTTATTTGACACGTCAAATAGTGTTATTTGACACGCCAAATAGTGTTATTTGACACGTCAAATAGTGTTATTTGACTTGTGTCTTTTATGACACGCAAAGACCCAAACGGCGTTCCATAATACGATGCAGATAAAGTTGTCTCGCGCACCAACAAGGCTGGTCATAAAAGACAGCTAGCTAGCTCATGGACGCAAACAATGTTCTTCCACAAAAACACAGCAAAACGACATAATCTGTTTCAGTAGCTATAGCTAGGTGTAATCATCTAAAATAACCCTCATCTAGTTCTTATTTGATTAATGGTGGTCGGACCATCTATGTGAAGCTAGCCACAATAGTGGACATTGTAGTTAACCTTCAAAATAAAAGTCTGTCATTGACAGTGAAGCAAATTAATACAAATATAATTATGCAATAATTGAATAGATCACGCTAAACGAGGTTGAAATGTTGTTATATAAAATCAACAAAAGACAATAATTTGTTTATTTGACAAAAATCTGTTGAAATCACACTGGATGTATTAGACTTTAGAATTGCATTGGGGGCATACTTATTTAAAAAATATATGTTTTATTTATTTCACCTTTATTTAACCAGGTAGGCTAGTTGAGAACAAGTTCTTATTTACAACTGCGACCTGGCCAAGATAAAGCAAAGCAGTACAACACATTCATCAACACAGAGTTACACGTGGAAAAAACAAACATACAGTCAATAATACGGTAGAAAAAGTATATATACAGTGTGTGCAAATGAGGTAGGATAAGGGAGGTAAGGCAATAAATAGGCCATGGTGGCGAAGTAATTACAATATAGCAATTAAACACTGGAATGGTTGATGTGCAGAAGATGAATGTGCAAGTAGAGATACTGGGATGCAAAGGAGCAAGATAAATAAATAAATACAGTATGGGGATGAGGTAGTTGGATGGGCTATTTACAGATGGGCTATGTACAGGTGCAGTAATCTGTGAGCCGCTCTTACAGGTGGTGCTTAAAGCTAGTGAGGGAGATATGAGTCTCCAGTTTCAGTGATTTTTGCAGTTTGTTCCAGTCATTGGCAGCAGAGAACTGGAAGGAAAGGCAGCCAAAGGAAGAATTGGCTTTGGGGGTGACCAGTGAGATATACCTGCTGGAGTGCGTGCTACAGGGGGTGCTGCTATGGTGACCAGTGCGCTGAGATATGGCGGGGCTTTACCTAGCAGAGACTTGTAGATGACCTGGAGCCAGTGAGTTTGGCGGTGAGTATGAAGCGAGGGCCAGCCAACGAGAGCGTACAGGTCGCAGTGGTGGGAAGTATATTGGGCTTGGGTGACAAAACGGATGGCACCGTGATAGACTGCATCCAATTTGTTGAGTAGAGTGTTGGAGGCTATTTTGTAAATGACATCGCCAAAGTCGAGGATCGGTAGGATGGTCAGTTTTACGAGAGTATGTTTGGCAGCAATGATAGAAGGATGCTTTGTTTCAAAATAGGAAGCCAATTCTAGATTTATTTTGGATTGGAGATGCCAGACACCTAGGTATTTGTAGTTGTCCACATATTCTAAGTCAGAACCGTCCAGAGTAGTGATGATGGACGGGCGGGCAGGTGCGGGCAGCGATCGGTTGAATAGCATGCATTTAGTTTTACTTGCATTTAAGAGCAGTTGGAGGCCACGGAAGGAGAGTTGTATGGCATTGAAGCTCATCTGGAGGTTAGTTAACACAGTGTCCAAAGAAGGGCCAGAAGTATACAGAATGGTGTCATCTGGTATAGAGGTGGATCAGAGAATCACCAGCAGCAAGAGCGACATCATTGATGTATACAGAGAAGAGAGTCGGCCCGAGAATTGAACCCTGTGGCACCCCCATAGAGACTGCCAGAGGTCCGGACAACAGGCCCTCCGATTTGACACACTGAACTCTATCAGAGAAGTAGTTGGTGAGCCAGGCAAGGCAATCATTTGAGAAACCAAGGCTGTTGAGTCTGCCGATACAAATGTGGTGATTGACAGAGTCGAAAGCCTTGGCCAGGTCGATGAATACAGCTGCACAGTAATGTCTCTTATCAATGGCGGTTATGATATCGTTTAGGACCTTGAGCGTGGCTGAGGTGCACCCATGACCAGCTCTGAAACCAGATTGCATAGCAGAGAAGGTACGGTGGAATTCGAAATGGTCGGTAATCTGTTTGTTAACATGGCTTTCGAAGACCTTGGAAAGACAGGGTAGGATAGATATAGGTCTATAGCAGTTTGGGTCTAGAATGTCTCCCCCTTTGAATAGGGGGATGACCGCGGCAGCTTTCCAATCTTTGGGGATCTCAGACGATACGAAAGAGGTTGAACAGGCTAGTAATAGGGGTTGCAACAATTTTGGCAGATAATTTTAGAAAGAGAGGATCCAGATTGTCTAGCCCGGCTGATTTGTAGGGGTCCAGATTTTGCAGCTCTTTGAGAACATTAGCTATCTGTATTTGGGTGAAGGAGAAATGGGGAGGCTTGGGCAAGTTGCTGTGGTGGTGCAGTGCTGTTGATCGGGGTAGGGGTAGCCAGGTGGAAAGCATGGTCAGCCGTATAAATATTCTTATTGAAATTCTCAATTATCGTGGATTTATCGGTGGTGACAGTGTTTCCTAGCCTCAGTGCAGTGGGCAGCTGGGAGGAGGTGCTCTTATTCTCCATGGACTTTACATGAGTTTGTGCTACAGGATGCAAATTTCTGTTTGAAAAGCTAGCCTTTGCTTTCCTAACTGCCTGTGTATATTGGTTCCTAACTTCCCTGAAAAGTTGCATGTCACAGGGGCTATTCGATGCTAATGCAGAACGCCACAGGAAGTTTTTGTGCTGGTCAAGAGCAGTCAGGTCTGGAGAAAACCAAGGGCTATATCTGTTCCTGGTTCAATTTTTTTTGAATGGGGCACGCATATTTAAGATGGTGAGTAAGGCACTTTTAAAGAATAACCAGGCATCCTCTACTGACGGGATGAGGTCAATATCCTTCCAGGATACCCGGGCCAGGTCGATAAGAAAGGCCTACTCGCTGAAGTGTTTTAGGGAGCATTTGACAGTGATGAGGGGTGGTCGTTTGACCGCAGACCCATTACGGATGCAGGCAATGAGGCAGTGATCGCTGAGATCTTGGTTGAAAACAGCAGAGGTGTATTTGGAGGGCATGTTGTTTAGGATGACATCTATGAGGGTGCCCGTGTTTACGGATTTGGAGTTGTACCTGGTGGGTTCATTGATAATTTGTGTGAGATTGACGGCATCAAGCTTAGATTGTAGGATGGCCCAGGGTGTTAAGCATGTTCCAGTTTAGGTCACCTAGCCTATTCACATATGGTGTCCAGGGCACAGCTGGGGGCAGAGGGTGGTCTATAGCAAGCGGCAACAGTGAGAGACTTGTTTCTGTAAAGGTGGATTTTTAAAAGTAGAAGCTCAAATTGTTTGGGTATAGACCTGGATAGTAAGACAGAACTCTGCAGGCTATCTCTGCAGTAGATTGCAACACCGCCCCCTTTGGCAGTTCTATCTTGTCGGAAGATGTAGTTAGGGATGGAAATGTCAGTGTTTTTGGTGGTCTTCCTAAGCCAGGATTCAGACACGGTGTCAGGTGTGTGCGTACTGGTAGCGAAGTCAAGTGCAGGAGACCAGAGATTTGTGAACAGGCACACACTTTATTGAGGCAAAAGTGCAAAACGCGCAAAAGAGTCACAAGAATAATGTTTAACAATAAACATCTTTGTGAAATATCACGGAAAAAACAAACCAGTCTGGCGCGTCAACAACAAACACGTAACACAAACAATCTTACACAAAGACATGATGGGGAACAGAGGAATAAATACATGTAGATTGATTGGGGAATGAAAACCAGGTGTGCAGGGAACAAGACAAAACAAAAGGATACATGAAAAATGGAGCGGCGATGCTGACTACGGCGGAAGTCGTGACACACGGCTAGGACATCCAGGTTGGCAGAGTGTGCTAAAGCAGTGAATAAAACAAACTTAGGGAGGAGGCTTCTAATGTTAACATGCATGAAACCATATTGAGCATATTGAGCAGTGAAATTAGACAATAATCACTAACCAGGACAGTAATGGACAAGGCATATTGATATTAGGGAGAGGCATGCGTAGCCGAGTTACAGTGGGGCAAAAAAAGTATTTAGTCAGCCACCAATTGTGCAAGTTCTCCCACTTAAAAAGATGAGAGAGGCCTGTAATTTTCATCATGGGTACACTTCAATTATGACAGACAAAATGAGAAAAAAAAATCCAGAAAATCACATTGTAGGATTTTTAATGAATTTATTAGCAAATTATGGTGGAAAATAAGTATTTGGTCACCTACAAACCAGCAAGATTTCTGGCTCTCACAGACCTGTAACTTCTTCTTTAAGAGGCTCCTCTGTCCACCACTCGTTACCTGTATTAATGGCCCCTGTTTGAAATTGTTATCAGTATAAAAGACACCTGTCCACAACCTCAAACAGTCACACTCCAAACTCCACTATGGCCAAGACCAAAGAGCTGTCAAAGGACACCAGAAACAAAATTGTAGACCTGCACCAGGCTGGGAAGACTGAATCTGCAATAGGTAAGCATCTTGGTTTGAAGAAATCAACTGTGGGAGCAATTATTAGGAAATGGATGACATACAAGACCACTGATAATCTCCCTCGATCTGGGGCTCCACGCAAGATCTCACCCCGTGGGGTCAAAATTATCACAAGAACGGTGAGCAAAAATCCCAGAACCACACGGGGGACCTAGTGAATGACCTGCTGAGAGCTGGGACCAAAGTAACAAAACCTACCATCAGTAACACACTACGCCACCAGGGACTCAAATCCTGCAGTGCCAGACGTGTCCCCCTGCTTAAGCCAGTACATGTCCAGGCCCGTCTGAAGTTTGCTAGAGAGCATTTGAATGATCCAGAAGAAGATTGGGAGAATGTCATATGGTCAGATGAAACCAAAATATAACTTTTTGGTAAAAACTCAACTCGTCGTATTTGGAGGACAAAGAATGCTGAGTTGCATCCAAAGAACACCATACCTACTGTGAAGCATGGGGGTGGAAACATCATGCTTTGGGGCTGTTTTTCTGCAAAGGGACCAGGACGACTGATCGGTGTAAAGGAAAGAATGAATGGGGCCATGTATCGTGAGATTTTGAGTGAAAACCTCCTTCCATCAGCAAGGGCATTGAAGATGAAACGTGGCTGGGTCTTTCAGCATGACAATGATCCCAAACACACCGCCCGGGCAACGAAGGAGTGGCTTCGTAAGAAGCATTTCAAGGTCCTGGAGTGGCCTAGCCAGTCTCCAGATCTCAACCCCATAGAAAATATTTGGAGGGAGTTGAAAGTCCGTGTTGCCCAGCAACAGCCCCAAAACATCACTGCTCTAGAGGAGATCTGCATGGAGGAATGGACCAAAATACCAGCAACAGTGTGTGGAAACCTTGTGAAGACTTACAGAAAACGTTTGACCTCTGTCATTGCCAACAAAGGGTATATAACAAAGTATTGAGATAAACTTTTGTTATTGACCAAATACTTATTTTCCACCATAATTTGCTAATAAATTCATAAAAAATCCTACAATGTGATTTTCTGGAATTTTCTTCCTCATTTTGTCTGTCATAGTTGAAGTGTACCTATGATGGAAACTACAGACCTCTCTCATCTTTTTAAGTGGGAGAACTTGCACAATTGGTGGCTGACTAAATACTTTTTTGCCCCACTGTATCATGGGGGTCCAGTGAGTGGTTGGGCTGGCTGGAGACACGATGATTCAGACAGCTAGCAAGCTAGCAGAAGGACGTCGCGACGGAGGAAAGTCTGTTTTTGCCTCCGCGTGCGGTGACGTCGATAGACCAGTCGTGATGGATTAGTAGGGTTCCGAGTAGCAGAGGGTCCAAGTCCAATTGGCAAAATAGGTATAGTGGCCCAAGTATTTGGCCGATGGTTCTATTCAGCTAACAGTCCAATATGCTCTAGACAGCTAGCGGGCCGCATCTAGCAGCTAGCGGGCCGTGGCTAGCAGGCTAGCAGATAGGCATTCAGGAGAAGTCACGGCATAGGGGCCAGTTGAGTACCCCCTCGAGCTGGTTACGTCTGTGAGTTGCCTCTGCCTCGAGTCTCCGAACGTAGGGGAGACAAACACACCTACAACGTGTGAGGTTCTGCACTGCGGCAGTCTCTGAATGTAGGGGAAACAAACACACCTACAATGTGTGAGGTCCTGCACTGCGGCAGCGTAGCCTAGTGGTTAGCGTGTTGGACTAGTACCTGAAAGGTTGCAAGTTCAAATCCCCGAGCTGACAAGGTACAAATCTGTCGTTCTGAACAAGGCAGTTAACCTAGGCTGTCATTGAAAATAAGAATTTGTTCTTAGCTGACTTGCCTAGTTAAATAAAGGTAAAATAAAAATCAGAGAAGTAGTTGGTTTCACTGTACAGCCTTACCTATGGATTGTGATTCAATGACACAAGGTATCAGTCTACTGAGTGACACCCAGAGAAACATTATAGCTCTTATTGTGGGACTCTGAAACAACTGAATTGAGTCACATTTATTGTCAACCCATGTGTATTGAATACCATTCAGAGGAAAAACTATACTGCGTGGATGTTTTGGAGTCTGATAACTCTGAGGAGGACATTGGGAAAAAATATATTGGATATTGAGTAGACTGATACCCCATTTAATTGATCCCCAATCCTTAGGTAAAGCTGTACAGTGCAATTTGAACGTCAATACACACAATAGGCTGACTGGGGAGGAGATTTCACACAGTCACAGTCCCGCGATAAGAGCTACAACACTAATATTTCATAAACTCTTCACAGTTGTGTTCTGTGGGTGTCATCAAGTAGACTGGTAACCCATTTCATTGCTTCACATTCCAACCTTGTTTAACATTATCTAGTCCAAGCATGGCATAATTCCACCAATTGTAACCTTCTGCATCACTTTCAAAGAGGTACTTTTATTTTGAAGGCAAACCGCAAATTCCACTATTGTGCCTAATCCTTACTGTGGCTAGCTTCACAACACACAACCTGGTCCGGTCGAGGCGTCCTAGCCAGATGAAGCTAGCTGGCTGCTTATAACGTTATCTTTGGGCATTAGGCCTTGCTCGCAGTCGGCATTCCAATTAAGTGTTTGATGGCGTTGAGGTCAGTTCTTCCACACCGATCTCGACAAACCATTTCTTTATGGACCTCTCTTTGTACAAGGGGGCATTGTCATGCTGAAACAGGAAAGGTCCTTCCCCAAACTGTTGCCACAACGTAGGAAGCACCGAACCGTCTAGAATGTCATTCAATGCTGTAGCATAAGATTTCCCTTCACTGAAAATAAGAGGCCTAGCCTGAACCATGGTAAACAGCCCCAGACCATTATTCCTCCTCCACCAAACTTTAAAGTTGGCACTATGCATTGGGGCAGGTAGCGCTCTCCTGGCATCAGCCAAACCCAGATTCGTCCACTGGACTGCCAGATGGTGAAGCATGATTCATCACTCCAGAGAACACATTTCCACTGTTCCAGAGTCCAATGGTGGCAAGCTTTACACCACTCCAGCTGACGCTTGGCATTGTGCATGGTGATCTTAGGCTTGTGTGTGGATGGAAACCCATTTCATGAAGCACCCAACGAACAGTTATTGTGATGATGTTGCTTTCAGAGGCAATTTGGAACTCGGTATTGATGACTATTGCAACCGAGGACTGACAATTTTTTACATGTTACGCACTTCAGCACGCGGCGGTCCCGTTCTGTGAACTTGTGTGGCCTACCACTTCGGGCTGAGCCTTTGTTGTCCCTAGATGTTTCCACTTCACAATAACAGCATTTACAGATTACGGGGCCAGCTATAGCAGGGCAGAAATTTGACTGAAAAATTCCAACAACTGACTTGTTGGAAAAGTGGTATCCTATGATGGTGCAGCGTTGAAAGTCACTGAGCTCTGCCAATGTATATCGATAAATATTGTATGGCTGGGTGCTCGATGTTATACACCAGTCGGCAACCGGTGTGTCTGAAATAGCCGAATCCACTCATTTGAAGGGGTGTCCACATACACTATATAAACAAAAGTATCTGTGACTGTAAACATTGAGGGGATTCTATTAATGTTTCCGATTAACCGGTTTAGCATTGGTTGCATTCGTTTTGGAACAGGGCTGCCTCCCGGGCATGAACCGGTTGCCCCGTTTTAAAGTCGGTTCAAAACAAAAGTGATGTAGGTTAATTAAGCACTTGGAGTAATGAGTAGGATTATTGTTTGTGCACATGCAAAAGCGATTGCTTTTGATAAACACGCTTTATCTGCCTTCCCAATGGAAACTAGTTTAAGCATTCGAACATATGTTCTTTGGAAAATAGTTGTTGTAGGCTATGTTTATGAATTATGCATTACGCTGCCTTGTTACCACATGACCAAGCGGCGCAGAATAGGCTTCCTCACTGTCTTTGCCCGTACGTACCACGGGCCATGTCCCAGTGCACCTAATCGAACTCCCTTACCGTGGGTATGGAAATTGAAGAGTTCCCTAGTTCCGCACTATCACATTTCTGCTTCGTCACTCTCACTGAGTGTTTTGTTTGCCCAAGTGATGATTGTATGGGTTATTTCAGTTATTTATTTTGTCGCAAACAGCCTACACCCTTGGATAAGATAAGACGAGTTCAGCTTGCTTTGGTTCTTTTGGTGCTGCTGTCGGTAGAAACGGTCGCCGAAGTCTTGGGTCCATCTGCACAGTGACAGACTGCAGCATCATCGTGATACCGCGTGACAGTGTCTTGGGATACACGCGCGAACGACTCTTTGGTTGAAAAATAAGGCGACCGGCGGTTTTGTACAGAGATACGGTTCACGTTTCCTTTTCTCGGGGACCAGTGCATTGTCTGGCAGGAAAACAGGTGAGCAAAGTTGGTTATTTAGCAAATTAATGGGCTGTTCTAGAAAACTATGGTCATAATTTTGACAGCAACCATATAGCCATCGGTTGGAAAACACAGAAACCATCGGAGAGAATAGTTCCCCATTTTGACAGCATTTGCTTAAAAACCTCAATAGGGGCCGGTGTGTGTGCCATGACATACACAAATCTAACTGCCTGTAGCTCAGGACCTAAAGCAAGGATATGCATATTCTTGGTACCAAGGAAATACTTTGACGTTTGTGTAAATATGAAATTAATATTGGAGAATATAACACATTAGATCTGGTAAGAGATAATACAAAGAAAAAACGTTTTCTATTTTTGAAATGTAAGAGAAAGGCCATTATATGATTTAGGAGTCTAGGTGCAATTTAGATTTTGGCCACTAGATGGCAGCATGGCGTGCTCTCAGTTTTAGACTGATCCAATGAACCATTGCATTACTGTTCAAAATGTTGTATCAAGTCTGCCCAAATGTGCCTAATTGGTTTATTGAAACATTTAAGTACATAACTGTGCACTCTCCTCAAACAATAGCATGGTATTCTTTCACTGTAATAGATACTGTAAATTGGACAGTGCAGAAAGCTTGAATTTTTGCTAATCTTTCTGCCCATATCAGATATGTTTATGTCCTGGGAAATGTTCTTGTTACTTACAACGTCATGCTAATCACATTAGCGCATGTTAGCTCGGAAACCGATCCTATAGAGGTAAAACGCCATCCCCTTTGCATTATCTTATTTTTGGATATAAACTTCCTTTTACATTTTCCCTGCGCAATATGATTTTCTTCCTTGCAGATATGAGTCAAGGCCAGGGTAAAGCTCCTACAGGGCAGGACCAAGATCAGGTCACTGGGATGGTGTGTCTGGAGTCTGAGCTGCAAGATGGACAGTAAGATCTTATCACACACCCATCACACAATCAGATAGCTTATTTATATTATAGTACTTCTGCTGCAAATGTAAGATACTAAGTATATTATTCCATAGTAGGCCTAAAGGTAGAGTATTACACACTGACATGCAAGTATTCAAATAACATTATTACATTCATGTAATTACCCATAACTGGATGTTAGAGGCAATATGCAAAATACAGTAACACAACTTTATTTGATCCTTTCCATGTTCTTCTTATATTTGTCAGCTATCTAAATGTGACTATCTGTTCTTGTCTATAGGATGAAGGAGGTGGAGGTGGATGAGCAGAAGATTCTATTGGTCCGTACCCAGGGCTTGTACAGTGCTGTAGGGAGCAAATGTTCCCACTATGGCGCTCCTCTAATCAAAGGTATTATCTACACACACATGCATGCACAGAACACCCGTCCACATGCATGCACACTCACAGGAGGGTAAGCAAGTCATTGCATGTTCATGGCTGGGCCATGAGTTAACAGTTATTATTTATTCTAAACCATTGTGTTGAAAATTGGGTCAACCCATACAGGCTTGTTTGTTTTGGTAGTCTATTCATTCATGTAGAGTGTATTTACATAGAGAACACTGTATTCAAAACTCTGTCATGAAAAATGTCATCTGTCAGGCTTGTTGACTGTTCTATTGATGCAAGTGCACAATAATGGCATTTGTCAAGGTGTGTCATTCACCATGCTCTCTGGATGCTGGCTATGCCCTTTTCATATGTCTCACATTACAATCTGATTGGGTGCAAAAAACATCAGTGCCGCTATCATTAGTCATAATCAGGGGTCAAAGTAGGTCGGTACGGTCCGGTGTCCTGGTAAGTATATCGTGGGGGTAATAAACACAGTTATTAGTCAAATTGGAGAGTGGAGAGAATATTGTGACTACTGTAGTGTTTTGAACAATGAAAATGTCATGCTCTCTCACGTCACAGGAGCCTTAGTTGGGGACAGAGTGAGATGTCCCTTTCATGGTGCATGCTTCAACATCAAGACTGGAGATATTGAGGAGTATCCTGGCCTGGACTGTTTGCCTAGTTATAAGGTATTAACTTGCTTTATATTAATAATGCAGTTCAATAACTGAGGAACAATAACTGTGAATCAATGGATACTTTGTCTTGAATGTGTTGACTCTGTCACCTACACTAACTCATCTTTATTTTCTAAGGTCAAAGTTGAAGATGGTAAAGTTTATGTGTCAGTAAACAAAAAGGTCAGCAAGAATGCATGATTTTCTCAACATAGTCTCTCTTTCCTAAATGTACATGTAGCTTACTGAGTACATTTGGTGCGTAGATGGACCTTATGACTAGAGTATCCATGATCTCCTCAGTCTCTGAAGGTGTACAAGCGGGTGAAGGATATGAGCTGCAGAGTGTCAGGGGTCAGGCACACCATCCTGCTGATAGGAGGAGGTGAGGATTGGGCCTGAAATGTCAGGAAAAAGGGGGAGGCTTCTTCAGGGAGTGGAGACCTCAAAACTAAATGATGTGTGTGTGTGTGTGCAGGACCTGCCTCTTTGCTGTGTGCCGAGACTCTGCGACAGAACCGCTACGAAGGTAGAATCGTCATGGTGACCAGGGACACCCTGCCACCCATTGACAAGCCCAAGCTCAGTAAGGTAAGGGTGAATGGTCATGGGTCAGTTGAAAGCTGGCATGACCACCGCTGTTCTAGAACACTTCCGAAAAGAGCATCTTTTGAGCCCACAAGGGGTGTGGAGTTATTTTAGTATCCACAAAGTTTGTAATGCCCATTCTCTTCCTCTCTTGCTACTCCTCCTCAGGCAATGCATTTGGAGAGTGCTAGCCTACTCCTTCGGCCAACGGACTTCTTCCAGCAGTATGACATAGAGCTGTGGACGCAAAAGGAGGTGAGACCAGGGGGAGGAATAATGTGGCAATAATTAACCTGTTGACATAGCCTACTGGAGTATCTTTTATGAGTTGTTAGCTCACACAATGTATTGAAGCCAGATAGATAAAGTAGCATACTGTCTTTGGTCAGTAGCACCATGTGATCTAACTTGTGATCAAAGCCCTGGCGTAATCTAAATGTGTGTGTGTGTATTTGCCTGGGTTGTTTGTAGGCAGTATCTGTGAACCCAGTGGAGAAGACAGTGAAGCTGAATGACGGCTCCTTGCATTACTATGACCAGCTGCTCATATCAACAGGCTGCAGGTCAGTGGCCTGTTACTGTTACCCCTCCCTTATCGAACGCCGTTTGGGTCCTTGTGTGTCAAAAAGATCCACGTTAAATTATACTATTTGATGTGTCGATTAACAAAATTCTATTATAGAATATTGTGTGCGCTGACTTTGCTTGTGTAGGCCAAGCACCACCACTACAGTCAGTAGCACTGTCAAAGCTGTAAAAAAAAGTCTACAAATAAGCACACACACCGGCCCCTATTGATGTGTTTACAATACAGCATTGGTAATAAGCCATAATTTGTTTGACTGAATGGGAAAGCAGTGTGAACAGCCTTCTATACTCCGCTTCCATTGTTTTGATCACACGGAATGGGATATGTTCAGAGTATCTTCAGAAAATAATATTGACACATATACCGATGCGGTGAATGAGTTTATCAGGAAGTGCATAGGAGATGTTGTACCCACTGTGACTATTAAAACCTACCCCAACCAGAAACCGTGGATAGATGGGAGCATTCGTCAAAACTGAAAGCGCAAACTCTCGCATTTAACCAGGGCAAGAAAACTGGGAATATGAAAGAATACAAACCGTGTAGTTATTCCCTCCGCAAAGCAATCAAGCAGGCTAAACGTCGGTATAGTGACAAAGTTGAGTCCCAGTTCAACGGCTCAGACATGAGACTTACAGTGCGTGCGAAAGTATTCACCCCCCTTGGCATTTTTCCTATTTTGTTGCCTTACAACCGAGAATTAAAATAGATTTTGGGGGGTTTGTATCATTTGATTAACCTAACATGCTTACCACTTTGAAGATGCAAAATATTGAGATTTTGAGTGAAAACCTCCTTCTATCAGCAAGGGCATTGAAGATGAAACGTGGCTGGGTCTTTCAGCATGACAATGATCCCAAACACACAACGAAGGAGTGGCTTCGTAAGAAGCATTTCAAGGTCCTGGAGTGGCCTAGCCAGTCTCCAGATCTCAATCCCATAGAAAATCTTTGGAGGGAGTTGAAAGTCTGTGTTGCCCAGCAACAGCCCCAAAACATCACTGCTCTAGAGGAGATCTGCATGGAGGAATGGGCCAAAATACCAGCAACAGTGTGTGAAAACCTTGTGAAGACTTACAGAAAACGTTTGACCTCTGTCATTGCCAACAAAGGGTATATAACAAAGTATTGAGATAAACTTTTGTTATTGACCAAATACTTATTTTCCACCATAATTTGCAAATACATTCATTAAAAATCCTACAATGTGATTTTCTGTTTTTTTTTCTCATTTTGTCTGTCATAGTTGAAGTGTACCTATGATGAAAATTACAGGCCTCTCTCATCTTTTTAAGTGGGAAAACTTGCACAATTGGTGGCTGACTAAATACTTTTTTGCCCCACTGTGTATATTCCTAATCCATTCCTTACTTAGATTTACCTGTATTTTGGGGATATGTTGTGAAACTGTTAGATATTACTTGTTAGATATTACTGCACTGTCGGAGCTAGAGGCACAAGCATTTCTCTACACCCGCAATAACATCTGCTAAACACGTGTATGTGACCAATAAAATTTCATTTGATTTGATTTATTGTCCCTAGAGTGAATAGAGTACTTCTCAGCACTAAGCAAGAGGAGGATATTTTTAGGTCCTTTTGTTGACTACAGTAATCAAATAAGGGCACATTTTAAAGAATCAGTCACACTGGTCCCCTACCTGTCTTGGTATATGCTACCTAGACAATGTCAGAGCCATAGCTATAGGCCTACAGCGTTTGTCACCACATTCTCCATGACAATCACATTCTCATTTGAATTGGTGACCATTTGAATTCTAGATGTCAAACTCTACTGAATCTGTATGCCTATCTAATGCTCTGTCCAATGCTAGCATACTAGCATGTTAGCTGTCGTTTTACCCACGTCTCCCTCTCTTTCTGCCTCCTTGTAGGGCGAGGCCTCTGAGCTGTCCTGGCTCTGCGTTGGAGGGAGTGAGGATACTGCAGAGCTACGAGGACGCCAAGGAGATCCACCAATCCTGTGTGGGAAAGAAGGCTGTGGTCGTTGGAGCCTCCTTCATAGGTTAACCATAAAGAGATCACTTCATACTGTTCACTGAGGAGAAGTCCTATTTTTTTATTTAATTTATAAATGAAATGTATAAGTAGTTTATTAACTATAGGTTTGTGACTTGGTTGCTTACAGTAAGTTGAGGTTGTTGTATTTGATAAGACTTTCATTTGATTTGTGTGCCTCAACCAAGTTTTCCCTCCTCCATTTTTACATCATAGGTATGGAGGTGGCATCCTACTTGGCAGACAAAGCTGCCAGTGTGGCGATGGTTGGCAACGGCTCATATCCCTTTGAGAGGTCCCTGGGCCCAGAGATTGGGAAGATGACAATGCAGGTCTGAGACAATGGTTATCATATGTAATGTACTCTACCTGATACAATACCCACCACTAGGCTGAAAACGTTTATGAATATGTAACTCCCAAGTTTTGATAGTATAACTCAAACACGAGTGTGTGTTTCTCCTCTGTCGAAGATGTTGGAGGAGAGCAAAGTCAAGTTCTACATGAACGACGGAGTGGTGGAGATCAGAGGGGAGAATGGCAAGGTATAATAAATCAATATTCACCCAGCAGCAAACATCACCACAACTTACATCACTGTAATACACGTTATGGACATTATCTCAAGACCCATAGAGAAGATTAAGATTGAAAATTGTTGTTTGTATAGGTGAAAGAGGTTGTTCTGAAAAGCGGTGCGGTCGTGGAAACGGATGTGGTGATAGCAGGGATCGGTAGGTAATCTGATACTTCTGCATATCCTTAAAGATCTATAAAGGATCCATTAGAGTTTCCATCAGCTCACACTTTCCCTGTTAAATCTCTCTACATGGTCTCTGTGGAACTTTCCCATCCTATTTCCACAATTGGTTTGAATTAACCAGACCTAGGTTCAAATAGTATTCGGTGTCCGGCAAGCTCAATCAAGCAGAGCTGAAATATTTTAATGAAAATACATACTATTTGAACCCAGGTCTGATAGATGGGGTTTCACAATGTTGGAGGTATTGATGTAACCATCATGTTTTCTCCTTAGGTGTCATCCCTAACTCTGACTTCCTGAAGGAAAGCCAGGTGGAGGTGGATTCTAGAAAGGCTGTCATCATTGATAAGGTAACCATGATGATGGTTATCATTAACAAGCTATAGTTATGTTGAGGTAATAACTATGGTACTAATGGTTTACACTCCCCAACACATTGCTGCTTCCCTACAGTTCATGAGGACCAACATTCCAAATGTTTTTGGAGCAGGAGACGTGACGTCCTTCCCTCTCACCATACGGAAAGACCAGAGGGTCAACATTGGACATTGGCAGTTGGCATCAGCTCACGGTAAAATCAAATTTTATTTGTCACATGTTTTGTAGAAAAAGGTGTAGACTAACAGTGAAATTCTTACTTACGGATCCTTTTCCAACAATGCAGGGTTAAAATTATATATGGCTATATATAGGGAGTAGAAAATAACACGGCTATATATAGGGAGTAGAAAGTATCATGGCTATATAAAGGGAGAAGAATATAATATGTGTTTGGACCATAGTAGATCCTTAGTGATGTGGACACTGAGGAACTTGAAGCTCTCGACCCACTCCACTACAGCCCCGTCAATGTGAATGGGAGCGTGGTCAGCCCTCCATTTCCTGTAGTCCACAATCAGCTCCTTTGTCTTACTGACATTGAGGGAGAGGTTATTGTCCTGGCACCACACTGCTAGGTCTGACCTCCTCCCTATAGGTTGTCTCATCGTCAACGGTGATCAGGCCTACCACTGTTGTGTCGTCAGCAAACTTAATATGGTGTACAGGAGGGGACTAAGCACGCAGGAGAGGACTAAGCACGCACCCATGAGGGGCCCCCGTATTGAGGGTTAGCATGGCAGAAGTGTTGTTGCCTGCCCTCACCACCAGGATCCAGTTGCAGAGGGAGATGTTCAGTTCCAGGGACCTTAGCTTAGTGATGAGCTTTGAGGCCACTATGGTGCTGAACTCTGAGCTGTAGTCAATGAACAGCATTCTCATGTAGGTGTTCTTTTTGTCCAAGTGTGGAGTGCAATAGAGATTGCGTCATCTGTGGATCTGGGGAGGTATGCGATTTGCAGTGGGTCCAGGGTGTCTGGGATGATGGTGATGATGTGAGCCATGACCAGCCTTTCAAAGCATTTCATGGCTACAAATGTGAATGTTATGGGGCTATAGTCATTTAGACAGGTTACCTTCGTGTTCTTGGGCACAGGAACTACGGTGGTCTGCTTGAAACATGTAGGTATTACAGACTGGGTCAGGGAGAGGTTGTGGCCTTGTGAATGTTAACCTGTTTAAAGGACTTCCTCACATCAGCTACTGAGAGCATGATCACACAGTCATCCAGAACAGAAGGTGCTCTCACGCATGATTCAGTGTTGCTTGTCTCGAAGCGAGCAAACAAGGCATTTATCTCGTCTGGTAGGCTCGTGTCACTGGGCAGCTTGTGGCTGGGTTTCCCTTTGTAATCCATGACAGTTTACAAGCCCTGCTACATCCAATGAGCGTCAGAGCCGGTGTAGTAGGATTCGGTAGCAGGATTTCTTATATGCATCAGGGTTAATGTTCGGCACCTTGAAAGAGGCAGCTCTAGCCATTTAGCTCAGGGCGGATGTTGCCTGTAATCCATGGCTTCTGGTTAGGATATGTACGTACGGTCACTGTGGGGACAATGTCATTGATGCACTTATTTATGAAGCCGGTGAGAAAAAAAGACTGCTATGCCTGTATTCTTCATTCATGATCCTGAAGCTTTTGTCCCTGCCTATCACTAACACACCTGATTCAGCACTAAAAAACAGAAGTCAACCACTATGGATATGGCAATGAGAGAATGTCAATTGGTTGGATGTTAGAAATAGAATTAACATTTTTAATGTGTTTGCTTTTTCCTCAGGAAGGGTTGCAGCACTGAATATGTTACAGAAGCAGATTAAGATCGATTCTGTTCCTTTCTTCTGGACAGTGCTGCTAGGGAAGAGTGTCCGCTACACAGGTGATAATCCGAGATGAGATAGTGATGCCTCTAAACTCTTAGAAAAAGGGTTCCAAACGAGTTCCATGTAAAAACCCTCTGGAAAATGTTCCACATGGAACCCAAAAGGATTCTACCTGGAACCAAAAATGGTTCTTCAAAGGCTTCTCCAATGGGGACAGCCGAAGAACCCTTTCAGGTTGTAGATAGCACCTTTGTTTCTGTTTCATTCTACACTCTTAGAAACAGTCACTGTTCAATTAACTTATAGTGCATTCGGAAAGTTTTCAGACCACTTGACTTTTTCCACATTTTGTTACGTTACAGCCTTATTCTAAAATGGATTACATACTTTTTCCCTCATCAATCTACACACAATACCTCATAATGATGAAGCAAAAACAGGTTTTTATAAATGTTTGCACATTTATAAAAAATATAAAATATATAATATTTGCACAATTATTCAGACCCTTTACTCAGTAATTTGTTGAAGCATCTTTGGCAGCGATTACAGCCTAGAGTCTGTTTCGATATGACACTACAAGCTTGGCACAACTGTATTTGGAGAGTTTCTCCCATTCTTCTCTGCAGATCCTCTCAAGCTCTGTCAGGTTGGATGGGGAGCGTCGCTACATGGCTATTTTCAGGTCTCTCCAGAGATGGTCGATCGGGTTCATGTCTGGGCTCTTGCTGGGCCACTCAAGGACAGTCAGAGACTTGTCCACTCCTGCATTGTTTTGGCTGTGTTCTTAGAGTCGTTGTCCTGTTGGAAGGTGAACCTTTGCCCCATTCTGAGGTCCTGGAATAGGTTTTCATCAAGGATCTCTCTGTGCTGTGCTCTGTTCATCTGATCCTGACATGTCTCCCAATCTCTGCCACTGAAAAACATCCCCACAGTATAATGCTCCTACCATGCATCACCATAGGGATGGTGTCAGGTTTCCTCCAGACGTGACACTTGTTATACAGGCCAACGAGTTCAATCTTGGTTTCATTAGACCAGAGAATCTTGTTCTCATGGTCTGAGAGACCTTATGCCTTTTGGCAAACTCCAAGCGGGCTGTCATGTGCCTTTTACTGAGGAGTGGCTTCTGTCCGGCCACTCTACCATAAAGGCCTGATTGGTGGAGTGCTGCAGAGATGGTTGTACATCTGGAAGGTTCTCCCGTTTCCATAGAGGAACTCTGGAGCTCTGTCAGAGTGACCATTGGGCTCTTGGGCTCTTGGTCACCTCCCAAACTTCTTAAACCCTTTCCCAGATCTGTGCCTTGACACAATCCTGTCTCGCAGCTCTACGGACAATTTCTTCGACCTCATTGCTTGGTTTTAGCTCTGACATGCACTGTCAACTGTGGGACCTTGTATTGACAAGTGTGTGCCTTTCCAAATAATTTCCAATCAATTGATTTTACTACAGGTGGACTCCAATCAAGTTGTAGAAACATCTAAAGGAAGAGCAATGGAAACAGGATGACCCTGAGCTTAATTTCGAGTCTCATACCAAAGAGTCTGAATACTTATGTAAATAAGGTATCTGTTTTTTATTTTTAAGAAATTTGCAAAAAATGTATGACCATTTTCACATTGTCATTATGGGGTATTGTTTGTAGATTGATGAGGATTTGTTTATATAATACATTTTAGAATAAGGCTGTATCTTAACAAAATGTGGAAGAAGTCAAGGGGTCTGAATACTTTCCGAATGCACTGTATGTTGTCTTATTTGTCTCTCATACCTATCGTTTCCAAGGCTACGGTGAAGGATACACAGAGATCATATTCAAGGGCAAAGTTGAGGAGAGGAAGTTCCTAGCTTTCTATATCAAGTAAGTGACAATGCATTGCTTTACCTTCCCTTTCTGTTTTGGTTGGTAGTTTTGTAAATGTCATATCTATGCCTAAGATGCATCGTGTGTAGTTGGGCACAACGTAGGAAAATGTTTTGCAGCGGAAATGAAAATGAACGTTCTTATTGGACAGGACAAGTTCTGTTTTAATATGTTTCCTGGGGGCCTTCCTAGTGGCGCAGCAATCTAAGGCATTGCATCGCAGTGCAAGAGGCGTTACTACAGACCCTGGTTCATTCCCAGGCTATGCCACGTGGCCGGGAGTCCCATAGTATGGCGCACAATTGGCCCAGCGTCGTCCGGGTTAGGGGAGGGTTTGGCCGGGGGGCTTTATTTGGCTCATCGCGCCCTAGCGACTCCTTGTGGCGGGTCGGGTGCCTGCAGGCTGACCCCGGTCGCCAGTTGAAAGGTGCTTCCTCCGACACATTGTTGCGGCTGGCTTCCGGGTTAAGCTGATGGGTGTTAAGGAACGCGGTTAGTCGGGTCATGTTTTGGAGGACACTTGACTCCACCTTTGCATCTCTCGAGCCCGTTGGGGAGTTGCAGCGATGAGACAAGATTGAAAAAGACCATTTAAATAAATATAATTTTCATTGAACACAACTCTGAAAGACTACATATGTGATAACCAGGGATGATCAGGTGGTGGCAGCAGCCAGTCTGATGTTTGATCCTGCTGTCGCTCGACTGGCAGAGATGATGTCAAACGGATTAGTCATAACCAAGGCACAGGCACAGTGAGTTACCATTTTATATGTACACAAGTAAGAGAAATATATGAGAGAAAGAGGCAGTGTGTTCATGCCTTAGAATGGTGTTAAGTTAATCAAAATGTTGTATTTCCCACATAATCTTAGTTTAGTCTCTTTTGTAGATCTGATGACCTCAGTTGGTTGCAAATGTAAACCTCCTCTTCCTGCAACACTCCATGGTCAACGCCCGGTCCGACGGTACCTCCTTTAACCCTCAAATCAATGGATATAAAAAAAACGAACATTTTCTTACTCTTCTCTCTAATAAAAAGCCAAATGGTCTCAGGATTATGTTTGCTGATCGAAAACTACTGGGTGTTCTGTGTGATCTGTAGTTTTTAAAATCTTTTTAGGAATAAAAGGACTATTCTATGACATGTCTTCATTGCCTTTGAATGTCTTTACAGTTACAGTATTTGGAATAATGGTAGTCTATCACACCTTTTCTCAATACACCATATGCTGTGGTTCAGGTGGTGAGAAATAAGAGTAGTGGCCTCGGGATATCACGGTCCTCCAGTATCCCAGAAGCCCCGGCCCGCCCTAATATTGAATGTGATGCGTTGCCTGTCAGGAATGGAGTGGGGGGAAGATAGAAAGGTGTTGAAAAAGCACTGGATTATGGAAGTGTAACAGCATATGAAACAGCAGCTCAGACATATTTTAAAAAGATAGATGTAATCCAGGCCCAGTTGTAAGTGAACATTTAAGAACACAATACTATGCCTTCTTGAATATATTCACAGATGGATCTAAGGACCCTAAAACAAGGACAAGTGCAGCTTTTAGTGTTCCTGAGTTGGCAGTGACAAAAGAGCAACAAATCATTTATCTGTTTACACAATGGAGTTGATGGCCATACTCTTGGCTGCAGAGTGGCTGGAGGAGACAGTGTAGTCATCTGCTCTGACTCTGGTGTAGCACGAATTACCTTAAATTAATTTGTGTCTCAGAGCAGACAGGATGTATTATATGAGATTTTGTAAAGGGTGGCTAAAAACAGTGGTTAGAAGCAAAGGGAGGTCCTCAGGCCGAAAGAGAAGGGAGGAAAATTTTATCGCAAGGCTGAGACTGGTGGCGAAACATCCAACTGGGAGGTGTGATCATTGTCAGGGGGAGATGGAGACAGTGGAACACATTCTATTTCAGTGCCAGAAATATTGGAGGGAAAGGGAGTGATTGTTATTAGGTTTGAGGAGTAATGAGGTTGAAGACAAGATTAAGTGCACTGCTGGGGAAATCTTCAGGGGGATGTAGTATTTAATTATGTATTTCGTTTCCTTAAGGAGATGAAAATATTGGGCAGGATTTAGGCCTTCTCTGTCTCTGGTTTACACTCCAGTCCAGTTGGTGGCGGTAATCCACCTTAAAGTTGGTTGCCAACCGCCATCTAAAATCCCCAGAAGAAGGAGGCGAAGGCTCTGCTTTCTGCGGTAGCTAGCTAGTTGTTCATGATGATGGAGGAGGAAGAATTGGAATTTGCGGAGGATTTGGAGGCGATTTTGCACCTTACTCCTGGGGTGCAGTTGGCCATCGAGCAGGTAATCGTGTGCTAAGTGGGATAGTTTATTTTCTGCAATGAAAATAGTAATTTGTTTACAGGCATGAGCTAGATAGCTAGCTTACCTAATGTTAGCTGTGTTGTTATCCTAGTTAGCCTGCTAGCTACATTAGGCTTGTTAGCTGTTTTAGGGACCTTTGCGTACAGCTAGATAAGTTATTTTCAATACATGTAAACAGTCATATTGTCTCTGAAGTTTTGTATTTCTAGCTAAGTAACGTTAACTGACTAGCTAGCTTTGTCTAACAGCACCCTCCCCTTTGGTAAAAACCAGACAGGTTGCCACCCCGGCCTTACTGGTGGTACCTGTCATTGAAACTGACACTAAAACTGAAACAACCCAAACCGGGTGCGCCATCGTGCATAAATATATTTTGTCCCCCCTACACCACGATACGCAGGTTAAAATATCAAAACAAACTCTGAACCAATTACATTTATTTGAGGACATGTCGAAAGCATTAAACATGTATGGCAATTTAGCTAGTTAGCTAGCTAATTTGTCCTATTTAGCTAGCTTGCTGTTGCTAGCTAATTTGTCCTGGGATATAAACATTGAGTTGTTATTTTACCTGATATGCACAAGGTCCTCTACTCCGCCAATTAATCAACACAAAACAGTCAACCGAATCGTTTCTAGTCATCTCTCCTCCTAGGCTTTTTCTTTGTTTGACTTTATATTGCCCTGAGGCACTGTGCGGTCACCCATAAGTGATGGTTGCGCTTTGGGTGCAGGTGGTGGGACTTCAACCACCGTTGAAGAGGCCGGATATGGGGCAGGCCCAGGGGAATCAACAAGGCAGCTTAGGGCAGATACCACCCACCCCAGCCGAAAGTGGTCGAGGCAAGATAAGATTGCCTGAATGCTGCTGGTGGGCAGGCGTGCTCTCATGAGAACTGAGTCCAGTTCCATGCCAATGAAGGCGATCCTCTGGGTGGTTGTCAGATGACTACTTGTTGTTTACAATAATGCCCAGCCCACTGATGTGGGTCAGGAGCATGCCTCTGTCTGACAGGACCTGGGTCCTGGTCTGGGCACAAATCAGCCAATCATCCAGGTAATTGAGGATCAACAATCTACGGGATGTGAGAGGTGCCAGGTCAGCGTCCATGAACTTTGTGAAAGTGTGGGATGCCAAGGAGAGGCCGAAGGGAAGAACCATGAATTTGTAAGCCCTCCCTTCGATAGTGGATTGGAGGTACTGCCAATGAACTGGGTGAACAGGAACATTGACGTACGCATCCATCAGGTCAAGCGTCACAAGCCACTGGTCCCTGGACACGGCCTGCAACACGCGGATGGGGACGGCATGTGGAACCTTAATACTTTCAAGTACCCATTGAGGTTGCGGAGGTCCAGAATCTGTTGAAACCCTCTGTCTCTTTTTGGGACCACAAAAACAAGTGGAGTAGAACCCACCTAGCTGTTCTGATGTCTCAATCATGCGGATGACACCCTTGTCCAGGAGTGAGGAAATCTCCAGCCGCGTGGTTTACTTCAGGGGGTCGGCCACTGTGATGACACGAAGGCCCCACACTCAGCCAAGCCAATAAGGAAGCTTGGAGGAATAGGAACCTGGTGAGGGATAAATTATCCAGTACCTCTGCAAAAACCAGGAAAGACCCATGTGGGAAAAACAGGCTGTCGCTTCACCTCACGCTGTGCCCCTCCCCGCTGTCGTCCCTTAACACAAGGTGATGGGCACTGCCTTGGAACCGGGGCCTGAGGAAGAGGCATGAACTGTCTCAGGGTCTCCCGGTCCCCACAAACCTTATCGGTCTGCTCTATCAGGCATCAAAGAATCAACCTCAACTGCCAGTGAGTATATTGCTCCGTGGCCTTGTTGGCTTGGCTGAGCTTATGGCTTCCCGTTGTGACAGGTGTGATGCAGGCATCCACATACCTTGTGTATGCACTGCCTGGGTTTGAGCTATACTGGATGCCTGTTTTGTGTGGTGTTCTTAGAACACCTGGACCTGGCACAATTGGAGGCCATGCGCAAATGGGTCGGCCAGGCTGGGGCTCTGGCTGGGGATGAGCTCCCTCCCTCAGGAGTGGTGCGGCAACGAGCTGTTAGTCCCTCTACTGGGCCTAGAGTCAGACCGCTGGGACCACCTTGAAAGGAGGGCGCATGTCCTGCGTCAGGAGGTTGATAGCTTAGATGACAACAACAGCTGTTCCCTGTTGGCCAGTGATAGGCTGTTCCTGGGGGACAATGCTGGCACTGAGGAGCCTACTCACTCAGGTAGCCATTGCACTGGACATCAAGGCGGAAGATGCAGATCAACCGCGTGCAGCGAGTGGAGCACTCAAGAGGGGCTGGCCATGTGGCCAGCTGCTCCAGGCTGCAAACTGCCAGTGAGTGTATTTCCACGCAAGATATTACACTTACCAGTGATTTACCAAGCGAATTTCAAAAAGTTTGTACCTCAAACCATACGGATGTCCACCGAGAAAATGAAAGAACGTTTCGCGGCAGTGGGGTCTATATACAGGGGCGGACCCCAGCCGTGACACAGGTGTACACGTGAGTTAATCTGTAAATCCTCACCTCGGATGTATCCCTCCACCGTGGAGTGATCCAATATAGTGAAACATAAGCAACAACATGTATTTAATGAGCCATATTTATATGCCTTAGGTTTTCCCCAGTCAAGACCCATTGGACAGAGCAGATTTTAATGCTGTGGAATACATCAATACATTGTTTCCTACTGAGCAGGTAAGACTGGAGTCCTTCACAGAAACTAAAGTCCCTTTATATTACACCAAGGCTCTAGTCTTGGATACTACTTTTTTATTTATTTTTAATTTTTATTTCACCTTTATTTAACCAGGTAGGCTAGTTGAGAACAAGTTCTCATTTGCAAATGCGACCTGGCCAGGATAAAGCAAAGCGGTTCAACACATACAACAACAAAGAGTTACATATGGAATAAACAAACATACAATCAATAATACAGTAGAAAAATCTATATACAGCATGTGCAAATGAGGTAGGATAAGAGAGGTAAGGCAGTAAATAGGCCATGGTGGCAAAGTAATTACAATATGGCAATTAAACCCTGGAATGGTAGGATGTGCAGAAGATGAATGTGCAAGTTGAGATCCTGGGGTGCAAAGGAGCAAGATAAATTAATACAGTAAACTATATAATTTCATACATATGTTCTTGTTACATGATGATACAAAGTTATAGTCTAGCAGCTGGCTGACACCAAACTCAAATTCTTCCTGACTTCAGTCTGGAAAGGGACTCTGACACAGCTACAACCGAAAGTTACTTTTTGTAGCAGGTTAGGGGAGCATTTTTACTAACCCTAAACTTTTTCCTAACATGAACCTAATTCTCCTAATCTGCTGTGTTCATTCTGCTAACCTGCACGGTGCCCAAGTTCTCATAACCTGGTGCGTAAGTTATCCTAACCTGCTACCTAAGTTCTCATAACCTGCTAAAAAAGTCACTTACGGTCATAGTTGTATTGAAGTGCCGTGTTTACAGGGAATCTCGTCTGGAAAAGCTCCTTGATGTCGTAGGCATGATGCGTCGAATTACCGATTTGAGGGGATTCATTTAACCTGCCCTCTGTTGAACCGGTCTATGGCACCCGACCCCTTCCAATACAACTGTTGAATTTTCAAATCCAAACAACTATTTTTTTTTATTGTCACATACACGGGACAGGTGCAGTTAAATGTGTTTTCAACCCCCCCAGGAGAAATCGTTTTTGAGAACAAATCAAAGCTCAAATCAATTTTTGTGTGAATATGGAACTGACAAACTGACTCCTGTGAAGAGACAAGTGTCAGAGCTCTCCCTCGCTGTTTTCCACGTGAGTCTCGTCAGCCAGGCTAAAAAAGGCCATACAAATGTAAAAATCTGAACGATCATAGTAAAAATGATGTCCTCAAGCTTCCAGTAAAGCGAGACACAACTTCCTCTTGAATTATGGTTGAACAATCTCTTTTAGCCTCCGGAAGATGCAAAAATCTCTTGAGTAGGTTGCTAGGTGTTGAAATAAAGATGCTTTAGTATTTTTAAGTGTATACTTTAATTTTTTTTGCTTGCTCTCCTCACTTTTCAAAAAATTAATTTAAACATAAAAGAAATGTGTATGGCCTAGCAAAACAAAGGTCTTATTGACCTAGTAGAAGGTAATAGTCATGATGAAATGCCCACTAGATGGTGCTGCCTGTGTACCTTTGTAACATTAGAAAAGGATCCATCATCCAAATCAGTCCATACAACTTGGTTTTGTGTGAAGAATGGATTTTAGTAAATACATAATCATGATACTCCTGTGTTTCCTCAGTCACTGGCTAATATAGATGATGTAGTCAACAAGATCCGTCTGAAGATTCGGTGAGTGACCTCACTTTATTATTATTATTATTATTATTATATTTTTCATGAGTTTAACAGAATGTTATTTATTTTGTGTGTTCAGGTGTCTGGATGACAACATCAGGACGGTGGTGAGAGGCCAGACCAATGTGGGCCAGGATGGCAGACAGGTGAGTGAGGATTAGTGAGGACTCTTCAGTGTGTGGGCTACCTGTTGTTCTTGGATAATTTTCCTGCAAAATACCCCTGACTCTGTGTAAATACTTAGGTTGTTGGTTGTTATTTATCAGCTAATTTAAGGATTACGGTGTGTGCATGTGTCAGCACGTGTGCATGTTTGGAAGGGTGCTATATATATATGTATATGTATGTATATGTATATGTGTGTGTGTTTTGGTATGCTTGGTATGTAGCACTGGGCTCAGCGACAGAGTGCTTTGATAGATGAACAGCAGTAGCAGCTTACTGTGAGACCCAGTAGGGCCTTTTGGTGGAGAGAGAGACAGCCAGTCAGTCTACACTGGTGAGCCCCCACAGAGGGTTGACTTTGTGGCTACAAGACAGTAGAATGTTGCTGCTGCCTCAGTCTCACACTCTCTGTACACCCCTGCTGTGTCACACACACACACTTCATCCATCCAACAGACTGGTGAACTGAGATGTTTTGCAACCTTTTCCCCAGTGTTATTACTCTTAACCCAGACAAATGTGTTGGTGCTCCTCTTTCTGTTTCTCTGTCCTCACTAATGCCATGGAGAAGGACAGGAGTCAGAACCATCCTGTTCCCTACTGCTATCCTACAGTGAATGATTCCCCTCCTTTATTCAGGGGTTAAATTTGGTCCTGTGATTTGGTGTCTCGCCGTTTCTCATCTGAGAACGTCAGAAAAAACATTGATTTACTGTAATGCAGATCCTCGCTCTGTCAGGGAACTGTGGTTTTGAGGGGAAAGTGACACCTGATGGGGGAGCTGTTTCAGTGTGTGTTGCGTGTTTCTGTGATGGTGGTCCGGTCCTGCTCTGTTAACGCTGGATTATCGGAAATGTTCTGGACAGAATCCACTAACCCATGGGGTTGGTAAGCGCGAAAGCATGGCACTGTACTGTACCGTTGGGTTTCTGGTCTGGTGGTCTCGTAGCCGAGGGCCTCTGAACCATCCGCATCTCCCACAGAGCTGAGGGAAGATCCTTTCTGCAGATGGAAAGATGGAGAGGTGTTCATTGCAGCCAGAGATGGAGAGAGAGAGCGAGAACAGGAGAGGAGAAAATGACATAAAGTTGTTGGGTTGGGTGCACACTTGCCTGGCACGCTAGTTTGGCAGTGTGTGTCCCAAGGTGCCAAATCCACCTACTTAATTGAGCGCTCCTAATGACAAAGGGCAAGACAGTGAACAGAAAGTTGACAAAAGATGGATGTAAGAACAGAGGTGGAGAAGGGCTGGAAAGATTCCCCTTATATTTAGTCTGTAGCGGCGGCAGACTGGCAGTGATCATCAGAGCAGGGTGCGGATGGAGATTTAAATCTCCAGGGGAGGGATAGATGAAATCAGAATGCCAGGGATATGCCAGGGATATTTGGAGCAGATGGGGGAATTTGGGTGTATGTATGTTGGTGCATATGAGAGTCCTAGGACAAGGAGGGGGCTCTTTGATGTTGTTGATTATGATGGAATGAATTACACACACACTGGAAAATCATTCCATTCAGTCTTCTCGAAGCAGTTCGGACTAGTTTGTTGTCATTTGCCTGCTCTTTTACTAAGCAGCTGTCAAAAGCAGCTACAAGTGGTCTGGCCAGCCCATCGTCATGGTAACATGGACCAGAAGGCCAAACATGTCTCACTGGTTCACTGCAGTTTAAACTGCCTGAATCCCATTTAAGTCAACTCTAGTTGCTTCCATTACACCCCATTCTTTTTAGTCTTTACAATCGCACAGTAAACAATTTATAAGTGATGAATAAGTCGCTCTCAGACATACTATTGTTCTCCTGATTATGAAACTTTGCACACAAAATAAAAAAGGAAACTGTTTCTTCCCTGAGGAAATGGATTCATTGTTCTCAACAAGCTTATTGTGGCTGCATTGAGTATGGAACAGTGAGTTGCGGAGGCTCGGTGTTGGAGGGAGGGTGGGTGTTATAGGAGTGGGCTCATTAACAAACCAAAAATTTGTTATCAATGACATGTAGCCCAGCCATCATGCCAGAAAATGTTAACTGCATTGAGCTTGTATAGCTCAGTCACCATAACCATTATCCAGCTATACACTGTACATTGCCCATGTGCAGCTAGATGTCCCCACATGGTCAGGTCAGCTGTGGGGCTTTATGGTCATCAATGAGGCAGCGGATGGGGATCCGGCCGGCGGGCATGTGGATGGGTTATGGTTATTGTGTGTGCATGCGGATGTCTTACGTGTGTTTGTGTGTGTTGCAGATGTCTTACTGTAGCTCCTGGCATCTGGGATGTACTTATTAGGAACACTGAGACGGAACCTCCTTGAGAAGCAAACATAACATAAATATTTAATCTAAGGGAAGTTTACTGAAAGGGAAGTTTACTGCTTCAAGTTGGGTTCTCTGCTCTTTCATCTGCTTTGTCTCTCAGTTTTTCATACCATGTACTTTATTGTCCATTTACATGGAATTTCATTTTGTGACCTCAGCATCCGAATACACAACACACATCAACAATATATTACATGGAGTACGGAAAACTCTCGGTCACTCTCTTCCTCTGTCATTCATCTCTCTCTCTTTCTTTCCGTCTCTCATTCTCTGATGTCTCTGTTGATGTGTTGCTGTTTCTTTTCCCCCAAAACAATATGAACGTATCCTTTAACACTGGGTTAATGTGAAGGTTACCATGTACTTTGGACACGCTAGTAGTGACCCACCCAACCACAGATATAGAATGACTAGAGTGGACATGCCCATACAAATCTATGCTCATTCTATGGAGCAAGCATCCAGCTCTTTATACTGGATTCTCAATGCCTTTGCCCTCTCCTGTAATATACCAGAACATATTTCTGTCCCTGTTATTATGGAGTAATTTGTGCAGAGAATAAGCTACTTATTGTGGCCTCGCCTGTTTGCTTTATGAACAAATGTGTATGTTCAGTATGATAAGAGCTTGGTACATATGAAGAATGCCTTGTATACTGTTTATTGAAAGTTGAATAAGGTCTTAATTTACTATGCACGACCTAGGCCTACCCAATAAACTACAGGGTCTATGGATAGGAGGAATGCGTGACTTGTCATTGTGGGGGACATCCACATCTCTTCATATCTGTCAGTGAAGAAACAACCCCTCTAACCGCCCCTGCCTTCCCCTCCTCCAAAAATCTCCAAATAGAGTCCACATGTGTGGCAGACAGTGCTCTATTTCTGCAGGGTTGAAATGTGGCCTCTCCCCCATCTGGGACTGGGTTGGAACAGAGGATGGATGGGGGCGTAGTAGAGATAGCGATCTCAGCCAGGCAGACTAGTGCTGGGCTGTGGTCTCCCGACACCCTTCCCAGTGCTCAGACACTTGGGCGATTAGGCTAAACATAGGAAATGAACGTTAGGAGGAGAGAGGCTAGGCAAGCTGGCTTCTCAGGGTCTTTAGACTATGGGCTCTACTCAGCGTGTGTGTCGGTTATGTGTGTGTGTTTTTGGTATTGGTTGTTTGGGCCTCAGGCTGTTATGGAATTGGTATTCTGGTGCGTTCTTAAGGTGTTTAAAGGTAGTTTGTTTCTCGGGGCCTGTTTGAATCAAAATGACATCTGGAGGTGATGATTTTTCAACACCGATACCGATTATTGGAGGACTAAAAACAGCCGATGCTGATTTTTATGTGTGTGTGTGTGTGTGTGTGTGTGTGTGTGTGTGTGTGTAATAAGGACAATTACAACAATACTGAATTAACACTTAATATAATACATAAATAAAATCTATTTAGTCTCCAATAAATAATGAATCATGTTCAATTTGGTTTAAATAATGGAAAAACACTGTGTTGGAGAAGAAAGTAAAAGTGTTAGAAGAGAGTGAGAATATATGAAAGCTGGTGGTTCCTTTTAACATGAGTCTTCAATATTCCCAGTTAAGAAGTTTTAGGTTGTAGTTATTATAGGACTATTTCTCTCTACCATTTGTATTTCATATACCTTTGACTATTGGATGTTCTTATAGGCACTATAGTATTGCCAGCCTAATCCTGGGAGTTGATAGGCTTGAAGTCATAAACAGCGCTGTGCTTCAAGCATTGTGAAGAGCTGCTGGCAAATGCAGGAAAGTACTGTTTGAATGAATGCTTATGAGCCTGCTGCTGCCTACCACTGCTCAGTCAGACTGCTCTATCAAATCAAAGACTTAATTATAATTTAATAAACTCACAGAAATGAGCCTTAGGTCATTAATATGGTCAAATCCGGAAACTATCATTTTGAAAACAAAACGTTTATTCTTTCAGTGAAATTCAGAACCATTACTGTTACATTTCACAACCTTCAATGTTATGTCATAATATGTAAAATTCTGGCAAATTAATTACGGTCTTTGTTAGGAAGAAATGGTCTTCACACAGTTCGCAACAAGCTAGATAACCCAAACTGCTGCATATACCCTGACTCTGCTTGCACAGAATGCAAGAGAAGTGACACAATTTCCCTAGTTAATATTGCCTTCTAACATGAATTTCTTTTAACTAAATATGCAGGTTTAAAAAATGTATACTTGTGTATTGATTTTAAGAAAGGCATTGATGTTTATGGTTAGGTACATTGGTGCAACGACAGTGCTTTTTTCGCGAATGCGCTTGTTAAATCATCACCCGTTTGGCGAAGTAGGCTGTGATTCGATGATAAATTAACAGGCACCGCATTGATGATTTGCAACGTAGGACAAGCTAGTTAAACTAGTAATATCATCAACCATGTGTAGTTAACTAGTGATTATGTTAAGATTGATTGTATTGTATAAGATACGTTTAATGCTAGCTAGCAACTTACCTTGGCTCCTTGCTGCACTTGCATAACAGGTAGTCAGCCTGCCACGCAGTCTCCTCATGGAGTGCAATGTAATCGGCGTCCAAAAATGCCGATTATGAAAACTTGAAATCGGCCCTGATTAATCGGTCGACCTTCAATGACATCCTCCCTCCCTCTGAGGTAATCACAGATCTGAGAGGGTTGGATTGGTGAAAGCAGTTTCTGTAGAGACCTTGCTTTCACTTAATCAATCGGGTATAGATCAATCAATGGTAAGCTCAAGGAAGTGAGGCAGAAAGGAGTCATTTTGTATTATTCTAAGTATGTTGTTGGTCCTGGCCAGTGGCAACCCTCAACAGGTCATGACCAACCAAGCTTCTCAGCTTCCTGCCTCTGACTTTCCTAGCTTTTTCCTGGTAACAGACTACATGGTAATTATTTATCAGAGCCTGCCCTGCATGCCCGCTGGTTTAACTGAGGGGTCTACCAGTGTGTGTGTGTCCACATAGAGTCTGCCTGTGACCTTGAGTCTGGCTCTGTGACCCTGTCATCATGCTAAGCCTCTAAGCAGAATAGATGCTGCTTCCTGCAGAGACAAAAAGGAATCCATTGCTGTCAACAAGCAGATTGTGTGTGAGGAAGTGAGAGAGTGTGTGTGTGTTTCCCCTGTCCGTCCACTTTTGAAGAGCCTTGTAAAAGTGGTACATTCCTTAGGCAGCTGGTGCCTGCTGTTAGGATTCCATCTTTGTGAGAAGGAGAGGAGAGCCCCTCCCACCCACACACACAGACAGACACACCCCACATTGGGCCAGTGTTAGGCCAGTTACCCCCAATTACTCTGGCATCAGATAGCAGTGCCAAAGCCCAGCTCAGACCATCAAAGCCCGGCTGCGTGGCGTAAAATAGAAATATTAGATAGCAATTAGTTTACTTCTCTGTGAAAGAAGCCACACTCTGTTCTCCACCCCAGTTGTTCCAAGAATTTGTGGTCAAACACTAGTCACTAGGACTACATTTTTAGAGGATTGGCGAGACTGTACATCTTTTGACCAGAGTTGCACTTTATTTGAACATTTAGCTTGACACCCTTCTCTGAGCGATGTGATAACACATGTCATGAGCAGGTCTTCTGTCTAGCCAGTCAGTCAGTCTATAACATGGGTTTTTGGGGTTCAAATACATGGATATGGGGTTGGGAATGGGTAGTAGGATATCTCTCTGTGCAGCTGCTGGCAGGAGAGGGAGACCGCTCTTCTTACCAACTGGAATGTGAGCGCAAACTGTGGGAGAAGTTTCTCATCCCCACGCCGTTCCTTCTGGTTTCTCATCATGCTATTTTGCTTGGTTTTCCATTCCCCTGCTTGGGGTGCCTATAAATACAACCTGACAAGGAAGAGAGGAGAATAGCATGACTCCAGAATTTCCCTGGTTCTTCCTACTAAACAAAGATGGGGTTGATTAGCCTATAATCTTGAAACCTACAGCCAAATTCTCACGTGAACACTAGCCTCTGACCTGCTGTAAGGAGAGACTAAATAGCCTGGTCCCAGGTCTATTGTGCTGATTTGCCAACTCCTATGGCCATTGTCACGCCAAACAAATCTGGTACCAGGCTAAGGGACGATAGAGAAGTTGAAAAGAATCCTTCTTTGCCTTAGTTGCTAGATGTCAGCTACATCCCACTGTGTCTGAAGAGATGTCTGCCAGAAAGTTAACTTGTTTAGAGAGTCCTGGTACCTAAATGACCTCTTTCAACCCTGTCTCTCTCTCCTTTGTCTCCCTCCCAGGCACTGGAGGAGGCTCAGGTAGCCATCGGCCAGCTCTTTGGCAAAATCAAAGACATTAAGGACAAGGCTGAGAAATCTGAGCAAATGGTGAGTAAACAAACAAAACACAGCCAGACTCTCCCACAGGAGCCATCTTGTTTACCCTGTCTAAAGCTTCAGGGTGTCCCTGTTTGTTTGTTTGTTTGTGTGTGTGTGTGTGTGTGTGTGACTGAAGGTGCACCCTGGGGACTCTGACATACAATGTAGTGTTATTATAAGTGGAGGTAAACCTCCTGCTGTGTGTGGGTTGATTCTTCCTCTCCTTGTGGGGACCTAAATTCCCCACAAGGATAGTAAAACAAGGAAAATTATCCTCTGTGGGGACATTTCACACATCCCCAGGAGGACAAAGGCTATTTTAAGCATAGGGGATAGGTTTACAATTGGGGTTAGAATTATGGTTAGGTTCTGGGTTAGGGAAAATGTGATTTTGAATGGAAATTAATTTTAGGCCCCACGAGGATAGAAGAACAAAGTGTGTGTGTATGGGGGGGTCACAGGAAGGCTGCTGGGCTGGGTGGGTAAAGAGGGAGAGGGAACAATGGAGAGGAACCCCTCCCTCAATGGGTATGTTGTAGCAATTATGTCTCAACTCAAACAGATGTCTCTCTGCTCCTCGCCCCCTCTCTCTCTGCTCCTCGCCCCCTCTCTCTCTGCTCCTCGCCCCCTCTCTCTCTGCTCCTCGCCCCCTCTCTCTCTGCTCCTCGCCCCCTCTCTCTGCTCCTCTACTTCTATCCCCTCCTCCCTCTCTCTCTGCTCCTCGCCCCCTCTCTGCTCCTTTACTTCTATCCCCTCTTCCTTCCTCTCGCTGCTCCTCGCCCCCCCCCTCTCGCTGCTTCTCGCCCCCCCCTCTCGCTGCTACTTTCCCCCCTCTCTCGCTGCTCCTCGCCCCCCCCTCTCTCTGCTCCTCGCCCCCTCTCTGCTCCTTTACTTCTATCCCCTCTTCCTTCCTCTCGCTGCTCCTCGCCCCCCCCTCTCTCGCTGCTCCTCGCCCCCCCCTCTCTCGCTGCTCCTCGCCCCCCCCACCCCCCCCCTGTCGCTGCTCCTTGCCCCCCCCTCTCTCGCTGCTCCTCGCCCCCCCCCTCTCTCGCTGCTCCTCGCCCCCCCTCTTTCGGTGCTCCTCGCTGCTCCGCCCCCACTCTCTCGCTGCTCCGCCCCCACTCTCTCGCTGCTCCTCGCTCCCCCCCTCTCTCGCTGCTCCTCGCCCCCCTTCTTTCGCTGCTCCTCGCTGCTCCTCGCCCCCCACTCTCTCGCTGCTCCTCGCCCCCCCCTCTCTCGCTGCTCCTCGCCCCCCCCTCTCTCGCTGCTCCTCGCCCCCCCCCTCTCTCGCTGCTCCTCGCCCCCCCCTCTCTCGCTGCTCCTCGCCCCCCCTCTCTCGCTGCTCCTCGCCCCCTCCACTCTCCGCTCCTCACTCTCTTCTACCGCTTTCCCCTCCTCTCCCCCACCCAACCCTCCCTCTCTCGATCTCTTAGGTCAAGGAGATAACGCGGGACATCAAACAGCTGGACCATGCTAAGCGTCACCTGACCACCTCCATCACCACCCTCAACCACCTGCACATGCTGGCCGGGGGCGTGGACTCTCTAGAGTGGGTACTCACAGTGCCACCTATGGGCGTGGAGGGGAGGGCCAACGGTGGGCTGCGACCCATAGTTTGAAAAGCACCGATCTAGAAGTTACACAGGGATAAATCCTAAGTTAAATACTTGTGGGCGACTCAGACTTTTTCTTGTAATATATGCATTGATGTCAATGGAAGATTTGTGAAAATGTAGCTCTGTGCATCTCAAGTTAGGAGTTGGCACATAAAAAGGAATACTAAAGATCATTGGAAACCATTGTGCACTGTTACTGCCTCAAGGCAAGGTGCTGGGTCTGTCTTAGTTTGGCACATATACCATTGACTACACGTTGAAGTGGCTGCTCGTATGTGTATCCACTAGCCAGAACTCCAAGCTAGAACTGTCAGTGATCTGTGTGTGTCCCAGGGCAATGACGAGGAAGAGGCAGTATGGAGAGGTGGCTAACCTGCTACAGGGTGTAGTCAACGTCCTGGAGCACTTCCACAAATACATGGGAATCCCTCAAATCAGACAGCTCTCAGAGAGGTAACCATACACGCACACGCATGTACGCACACACCCCTGCACATGCACACACACGGGCAACACATTTCCTTTCTGAACTGACAGCCAGCCAGCCCAGGCCAGGCCTGTTGAGCTCAGAGGAATTCTGTTGTGCTCATCAGAATCAGACCCTGTTTTATATTTACTGAGGAGAGGAGGCTGCAGGCTGCTGAAATACACAGGAAGGAGATGCACTGAATAGGAACTCCTTTATGCAGACATTTTCCACTGAGGGCTTGGGCTGTGCTTTCCACTGGCTGGGTGTGTTTGAGAGAGTGTTCTTGTGTGTGCGTGCCAGAGAGGAAAAGTGTGATTGAGAGAGCGAGAGTGTTTCTTTGTGTATCTGCTCTTGTGTGTGTGATTGAAAGAGTAGGCCTTTGTCCTCTCTAATCTTTCCCCTCCACAGGAACAGTTCTGGGGTGTGTTAAGCACTAGTCCAGACCCCATACCATCACTACAGAGTAAGGTCTGTGTTCAGCCTTCAACCCAGCTAGTCCCTATGTCCCTCTGGCTGGGGGAGCTAGCTATGCTATCTGCTCTGTTTGCCTTGGAGTGGATGATAAAAACATGAATTTAGGAGAGTAAGGAAGTGTGTGTGTGTGTGTGTGGGGGAGGTGTCGTTGAATGTTTGTTTTTTTTCTTCCACAAACTTATGTTTATCCAGAGTTGTATGTCCAGTGTCCATCAAAGCCACCCACACACTCTCTTACCACCACTGTTTTGTTATCTGGAAAAGGGTAAATGGAAAATACTGAGTCTTCAGAAGAAATTGACAAACATTTGGTGGGATGACCAGACAGAGGGACAGCTGGAGCATTGGTCTGACTGATTGTCAGGGGCATCTGCAGGGCACTGCCCACCCTGTGGCATGGCATCCATCTTGTTTACTCTGGAAGGTTCTTCTTGTTGCTCTAAGATTGGACTCTGAATGCCCTACCAGATTCACTCTTCACATTAGGCCAGATGTTCTGGTTCCCACCATGGAACTATGTGCTGTACTGTGTAACCCAATAAACTCTTCTGGAATTTGTCTCTCCCAATGAGTAAAGAAAACCACTGGCCTGAAACCAGTCAGTCACAATTTACCAGTGGGTCACACCCAACCTAGCTACCATTTTGGAAACTGTTTCATGATGAAAATATCTACAGTTACACCAGCTCTACACACCGCTCCAGCTTTCACGATGGCAGTGTTTTCTCAATGTTTCTCCACTGTTTGTGTCATCCACAGGGTAAAAGTGGCCCAAAGCGAGCTGGGGACTCAGATCCTGGCAGACTTTGAAGAGGCCTTCCCCGCTCAGGGGTCAAAGGTGAATGCCTTGTGTGATATATGTGCGTCATTAAATAATTGTATGTGTGACTACATTTAATAGATAATGTATGTGTTTACCCAAGGTATTTTGTGTCCTCTATATCCCCAGAGAGCAGGGGGACCCAGTAATGTTCTGAGGGATGCCTGTCTTGTGGCCAACGTCTTGGACCCCCGCATCAAACAGGAGATCATCAAGAAGTTCATCAGACAGCACCTCTCTGAGTACATGGTGCTCTTCCAGGAGAATCAGGATGTAAGTTTCAGTTTATTGTACTGCTAAGCATTAAAGTGGAACTGACAGCATTTTAGCAAAATGAAATATTATTAAAATCTGTTCATATACACTCCCAGGAATATGATATGATTCTGACAAGCAAGAATTTGAATATGGTCGTTTTCATAAATTCATAGAATGTTTGGGAGTTATGTATAGTAAGGCATTTGTGAAATTTCTATATCAGTATAGAGTGGCAAAGCGGCTGTGCGTTTGAACAATTAATAGACACTGCAGTAAATAAAATCTAATAAAAACATCGGCCCCTGTCCAGGACCGGAGTCTATGCAGACCGGTGCGCCATAGCCAATCAGAGCTACAGTAGGCCTATATGCAAATAAGCTATTTGCAACACATCATATACATCGAACTGGTCTGTGTGTTTACAGGCAGTAGCAACAGCGCGGCTTTAGATCATTAGAACGCCTTTGCCACTAAATACACTTGAATGGATTTCTACGAATGTGTAAATTACCACTTGGGAGTCCTCTTACATCTGTCAACTTCACAGTCCTATTCATCAAACAACCACGAAAAGATAGGCTCTCTCTACCTCAGTTGCCTATGCACATCAACAACAACAAGACCCAAAAACGAATGCTAGACAGAGCGAGATGAGCTAAACAAGGGAACATTAGGTAAATCCTCTCAAACGTTGTAGCTTGTTGGCCATCAAAATTGCACTGATAAACGATGGTGAATAGTACCCTGCTCGTCGTTCTGCAGCTTGTCTGCCAATGCATGCTTGTCCTAACTGAGTTTTGACAAATAAATGTGAACTTGCCTGCCTGCCCATTAGATCGATGCCAAATACATTTGATTGACAACTAAGAGATATGCTAACTGTGGATAAGTAGTTCAAGTTCAGCATAGCTAGCTAGCAAAGTGATTCACATTTCTTGCTAACTAACCAAATGACACCTGTATCTTTAGCTGTAGCCACCGAAAAACGATATGAAGGAAAAAGTAAATCACTCACCCTCTTATCCAATGACATGACATCCTCCCTGCAGCCAGCTAGCTAACGTTAGCCTCTGTTTTTAGCTAGCTACATAGATATGCTAGCCCAGTGGTGTCAAACTCCATCAGCGCACGAGCCATATTTAAAAAGCACAATGTATTTGTGTGCCAGACTATTTGTTTTCACACAAAAAGTGTGAAACTGCAAACCAAATAGGCAATTATTTTATTTGAAAAAAAATACGTCCCTTTATAATGTCCAATTATGTACACAGGATGCTGTATATAGCATTTTAACATTAAAACAAACGATAATATAAATATTTGTCCAGCTTTTTCTGCTGTGCTTGCAGATGTGCATAATATGGTGTGACCCTAATCAAAAAGTATTTAATATTTAAAAATGTTTTGCACTGCATGGATCACCGCTGCTGTTGAATGCAGCATTGCTATATGGTGCACTCAAAATGTATTGTACTGTAGTTGAGTAGCCAGTGTAGGCTACTTCTCAAATGTTGCTGAATTCACTGATGCCAGCGCATCAGGCTGTAATTTCATAAAGTAGATGACTCAACTGTTATACTCGCTTGTGTGTCCTATTCGTTCCGGCCTTGTATTTGACACGTGCGTTAGCCTTTTAGCCACGTTATGACTGACTTGTGATCATTTCCCTGGCTAGTTTGATTGTATTGACATTCCCAGCCTTAGTTCAGTCCTCCGTTTATGTTCTAAATATTTAGTTATTGAAACTGAAACGGTACGTCCCAAATGGGTGGAGGCAGCAAACAATGTACCAAGCCAGCTGTGATTTACAACCTGATAGCAATATTTTTTGGAGTACCAAGAAATGTATTGGTGAATTATATTGAACTGCATCCATTGATTCTGCCAACAATGCCTTAATGTACGTCATGGAATTAAAGTAAAATATAACCTATTTTTAAAACCTCTTGTAAATTTGGTTTTGAAGCTTAAACGGGGTATTTTATATATTTTTACTGATATTATGATGGTCTGTTTCACATCTGCGAAGTAGTTAAAACTCTTTAAACTAAGGCGGCCATTTTGGGTCCATTACACGAGGGATCTTCGGTAGGTACAAATGGGGATAATGGACACACAATATATATTTTAGTTTGTGGTCCAAACACCAACTAGTATTTCTTCCTTTGTAGATCATGTGAATCATAATTGAGATGTACATTGACTGATCTTAAATAATGCTAGTGTTGTGACAGTGCGTCTGTGGATCCTCCACCTGAAAGTGTGTTTGTCCACTGACCTGACTCAGGTAGCTTGGTTGGATAAGATTGACCGGCGTTACGCCTGGATTAAGCGTCAGCTGGTGGACTATGAGGAGAAGTACGGACGCATGTTCCCTGAAGAGTGGTGTATGACTGAACGCATCGCTGTGGAGTTCTGCCACATCACCAGGTACACACACACACACCCTGTACTGGAAACTGTTGACAGCTAGAGCCTCACTGTGATCACATTCTATCAACTGTTGTAATAGTTGTGCTCCTCTTTCATCCGAACACTGTTCAGTATACAGTTGATTTAGTCTTTGTTAGCCTACATGAGCACTGACCTGCTATCACAATCATTCATGCTGCAATGTGATGTGTTGACAACCCTATGTGTCTGTGTGTCATCCAGGACAGAGCTGGCCAAAGTGATGCGGACGCGGGCCAAAGAGATCGAGGTCAAGTTGCTTCTGTTTGCCATTCAGAGGACCACCAACTTCGAGGGGCTGCTCGCCAAGCGCTTCTCTGGGTGCACCCTCACCGACAGGCCCGGGGTTAGACACACACACACACACACACACACACTCATTATCTTTGGGCCATTATTGCTGACACTAGTGTTGTTTTCAGGTGAAGAAGCCGGAGACACCACTGGAGTCCACCAACCCTTTCCTGGAGGACGAGATTGGAGAGGATGGGTCAGAGATGGAGGAGGATCTGGATAGGGTAAGACATGTTTGAGATGACCCTGTCTGAACATCGACCTTGATAGGTATAGGCTGACCTACTGAGGTTATTTCCTGTGTCATGGTGACTCATTATGGGAATATCTCTAGAAGGATCTCGATAGGACCTTTTACGGGATGACTTTGGAAAGAAAATACTCATCCCCTAGAGAGAAATCATGAGTAGTAATTACATCCTACATTGTTGACCATTTTCCGCTCCCCAGCCCAAGAAGCACAAGGCTCCTGACAACCCCTTCCATGGCATTATTTCCAAGTGCTTCGAGTCTCACCTCTATGTCTACATCGAGTCTCAGGACAAGTGAGTTGTGTGTGATGTAGTGTGTGAGTGATGTAGAGATCTAGCACAGATTTGTGTGCCCATAACTTTTCCTTTCTCCCTCATCAACCCTGTCATTCCCTCTTGTTTCTGTTTCTTTCGGTTTCTCTCTGCTGGGGCTGAAATGGTTCCTATGAGCTGCATGACCACAGACGCTAAGAAAGAGGGTTTGAAAAGTGGTGCTGCAGCTGATCGTTCTTCTCCTTCTCTTCCTCCCTCTCTCTACTCCTTTTTTTTCTCTCTCACTCTCTATTTCTCTCTCACACTCTTTCCTCTCCCTCACCTCCTTCCACCCTCCCCCTCAGATGTGTGGTCTCCCCAGAAACGAGGCACTTATCTGAGGCTTGTTCGTCTCGCAGCAAACCCTAGTATTGGATCTCTGGAGCATTTAGTGTTTGTCAGTCTGGGACTTACATTATCTGGCTATGGCTTCCTTTCACAACAGACATGGCCAGACAATTCTACATTAGGCGTTTCCAAAGCAGCTTGTCTCAATGGAATACAACAGGAGAGAGAATAGTGACCTGATTGTTCATACAAAGTAGATTTCGTTTTTTGTCCTTGGCTTCATTTTACAGTAACAGTGGGGTAAAGTAATAGACCATAACAGCCGTTTAGACATTGATATCAAAGTACAGTGAAGACAGCCGCAATAGAGGGAGAATCTCCTACCCTGTCTGTCTGTCTCTTTCATTTTATCATCACTGAACTGTGTGTGGCAGGTTGGCGTTTGTCATGAGTCTTGCTCTGGAGGCAGCTCTGCAGAGTGGTCACTTGCTGGCACAGCCACAAAGCCATAAAATCTGATTTTAAACATATCTCTAACTACACTGCTAACCCTAATGCTAAACCTTACATTTAGACCAAAATGCTAATTTGAGTTTTTATGAATATTTATTATGAAGCCAATTTTGAATTTTCAGCTGGCCCATCTAGTGTAAATCGCTCAGTTCTGCCTCCAGGGCAAGATTCATGGCAATAAATGTCAACCTGCGTGTGTGTGCTGGTATCTGGGGCTCATCACTGAACTGTGTGTGTTATTGTTATTGTTGTCAGGAACCTGGGGGAGATGATTGACCGTTTCGTGTCAGACTTCCGGGCACAGGGCCCCCCCAAGGCGGGCACAGAGGACGGTGGAGCGGTGCTGCCCAGCTGTGCTGACCTGTTCGTCTACTATAAGAAGTGCATGGTGCAGTGCTCTCAGCTCAGCACAGGGGAACCTATGATCGCCTTCACCACCATCTTCCAGAAGTACCTCAGAGAGTATGCCTGGAAGATACTGTCTGGAAACCTGCCCAAGTAATTTACTACAGCCTAGCCTAATGATGATCAGATTTATTTGTGTGATGTAGGTCTAGTAATAATTTTTTATGTGCTTTTTAGTCAGGCTGCTCACATACTGTATTGGGTCCTAGAACCAGGATGGCAGGTTGCAGTACTTCCCAGTACGGGTTCTGGAAGACCACCGTGTACTCTGGTTTTCATTCAAACCATTTTCTGGATGGTTTCTGGCTTTGCTAGGGAAAATATTCTAACACAAGTTGAACTATGACAACCAGTATAAACTGTGGCCTGCTAGGAGCTGGACTGGGACAAATGCTTCTGTCAAAGCAAGATTAAAATTCTGAAATATTATATATGCTATCATTTGCTTCAATTCCCTTTTGATGAAGGAATCTGACAAAGTTTGTTCATTCAGAAGAGTGATCCGTCATTCTCCGGGGTTTGTTTGATAGTTCATGTGTTTAGTCGTCACTGTGTTTGATCGTCTGGGTTTGCATGTCATGTGGTGCTGGAGATGTTTACATCGCGGTGAGGACTAATACTTCATGAGCGAAAACATCTTTGGCTCGCTGGCCACATTATAAGACCTATTATTCACTGTGGTTGATAGACATGCACACACACAGACATCTTGTGTGGTGTGTGTGTGTGTATTGGTTTGTGGAGTTTTAAAGGGGGCCCTTTGGGGGTTGGAGATGTGTTGGTTTTCCCAGAAATCTCGGCTGTGGCGTTTATTAATGAGAGGGAGGCGGTTTAGCCATGTTGCCATGGTAACCATGCCCCTCTGTCTGTGTGTATGTCTCTGGCTGTCTCAATTATACAAAACTTGCTTTGAATTATAACCTGTAACTAGAGACAGGAGTTTCTGCTTGTCAATTCACACTAGGTCCCAGAGTTTTCCCTTTAGAGCTCATGTGAGCAGACTTCTGTCCCTAATTCACGAGAGAACTATTGACTCTCTTTCTCAATCTCTCTCTCACACACACTCTCTGTCTCTCAGGACTAGCAGTAACAGTGGAGGACTGACCATCAAGAGTCTACTGCAGGAGAAGGAGGGTTCGGAGGCTGCTAAGTTCACTGTAGAGGAGCTGTGCCTCATCTGTAGCATTCTCAGTACTGCAGAGTACTGTCTGGCCACAACACAGCAGGTTAGAACACACACACACAAACACACTCAAACGGGCCTAGACTTAATGTTAAACTATTCTGTGTCTGTGTCAGTTGGAGGAGAAGCTGAAGGAGAAGGTGGATAAGAACCTGGTGGAGAGAATCAACCTGACTGGAGAGATGGACACCTTCAGCAAGTACGTACCAAATCCTAGGAGCAATTTCTGTCAACTCAAAATTAACAATAGTTTGAGATAAAGTGGAATAATTGGATGTGAAGTCCCATGATGGTCAACTCTGTCTCTTTCTGTGTCTGTCAGTGTGATCTCCAACAGTATCCAGTTGCTTGTTCAGGACCTGGACGCTGCCTGTGACCCTGCTCTCACTGCCATGAGCAAGGTGGGACACCCACTGCATTCCTCTCCTCCTTACACTGTCATTTTATTTTCACTTTCAACCATTCCCTCACTGTCCCTCTTGGTCTCCTTCCCTCTAGATGCCATGGCAGAGCGTAGAGCATGTAGGTGACCAGAGTCCCTATGTGACGTCAGTCATCATGCACATCAAACAGAACGTCCCCATCATCAGAGATAACCTGGCCTCCACACGAAAATACTTCACCCAGTTCTGCATCAAGTTCACCAAGTGAGTTACTTCCCTCTTCACTGTTCGTCAATGTGTGTGAGGAAGACTTGGTACTCCCATTGACAAGATTCTATCTGGTCTTTTTTTCCCCCTCAGCTCTTTCATTCCTAAATTCATCAACCACTTGTTCAGGTGTAAGACTATCAGCATGGTGGGGGCTGAACAGGTAAACATACTTACCCTTTTATGTCATTAGCCTTTACCTAAGTAGAATTATGCTTATGGTCTCCGTAATGATAACTTTTTGACAATTGTTTGTTTGCTACCTGTAGCTGATAATTCAGCTAGTTTTATTGGTAACATTGTTTCTTCTTCTGCTTTGTTCTTCAGCTCCTCCTGGACACCCACTCCCTGAAGACAGTGTTGTTGGATCTGCCCTCTATAGGCTCTCAGGTGGTCCGCAAGGCCCCAGCCAGCTACACCAAGATAGTCGTGAAGGGGATGACCCGCGCTGAGATGATCCTCAAGGTGAGCCCTGTGACACTAAAGCATAATTCAGAGTCTACAGACGCCGAGATGCGTTAGTCCGGCGTCCCATTGTGACAGATTCACGGCTCTAAGACCACCAGCTGCGCGAGACGCACAGCTCGAACGCGCACCTCCCCAAAATTCCCAACCAACGCAGCTCCTCTATTATTTGAATGTGTTGACCGTTGGAGAAGTTGCATAAGCCGCACTGAGAATTCGAAAAGTATGAAAGCCAGTGGTCAAATGTTCTAGAACACTGCTGCGTGTATATGTACACGTTTTAGACACTGATAGGTGCTTAACACTACCACGCAACAATGTCTCTCTTCAACCATGCTACAACGTTTCTGTGCAACCACGCAACAACGTTTCACTACAGCCACTTCTATCTAAGCCTAACCTTAACCCACGCTTCAAGGTTAATCCTAACCATTAACCTCTACCCTTCAAATACACTGGCTTGGTTAAACATGACTATAGCCACTGTTCATTCCTGTGTTCTGGCATTAAATAATAAGACTAAATACAGGCTATTGTCTAAGTTTTGTGCAGTTTGACCACTGAGCCAAGTATGAACATTGTCTGACTTGACCAGATTAACGATTTAAGTTTTATTTTCATTGAATAACTGCATGTTTACAGGCTAATTCTTTCTTTTTAACCCGACTAAGGAAAGCGTTTTATGCCGAAGTTCCCAGTAGAAGGCCACCTCACATTAGGTAGCTGAGGAATAGGAACTGAGCTGTACCCCTGGGTTTTAGTGAGAGAGACAGGAGAGGAAGGTAGGCTTTAAAACACATATGCGGACGTGCACGCACACACACACACAGCGTGTCGATCAGCTGAAGCCAAGAGAGGTGTGAATGGTTAGGGAATGCAGGCATCCGCGTATACTCACGCAAGCAAACACACACACACACACTTTTGGGAATGCTCACACGCATCAGACGCATGTATCCATGGCTTGTCTCTTCTACAGAGTAAATACAGTCTGATTGGTTGACCTTGCCCCAGGGTTAGCCAATAGCATGCAGAAAGACAATGGCACACACCGGTCTTCTCAGACAAACCTCACCCTGCCCTAGAGACTATCCCCTCACCCTGCCCTAGTCCAGTTACATCTGCCCCCAAGGCTTGTGACCCGATCCCAGAGGAAATTTCCCTCACCCCCTTGTCACACACACACACACACACACACACACACACTTAACTGTCTGCCTTAAAGGAATGCAGCCTCGATGTCTGTCTAATGGGCTGTTTTAATGGTCAGCCTTGGACCTGCTCTAATGGTCAGGCTGATCTGTTTTATTGGTCAGCCTGGGACCTGCTCTAATGGTCAGGCTGATCTGTTTTATTGGTCAGCCTGGGACCTGCTCTAATCATGCTACATCAGCCACAGCCATCAGAGCCTAATCTATTCTGAGCACAACCAATAGGACTACTGAAGTTACAAGCAAAGCCTCTTCTCCCTTTCTGTGTTTCTTGTCAAGATTATATATCAGATTATTTTATACAAATCAACTTCTAGTTACCAGATATTCAGTATATGTGGCCCTTCTTTTCTGCTTGTACGATAAACATGCCAATCCACAAAGCAATGATTTGCCCTGAATTACACGTCTTGCTTCACACATTGCATCTATCAGCCGTTACAGACAACGCTTCAAGATGTCCACCCGCTCGCCCATAGTGCTTTGCAACAACCTTAGACATTCACAACTGGGAAGTGGCCTCTCCTCAGTGTCGTCACCCGGGATGTGTATGGATGATTCCACATGTGAAACACACACGGCTGTTAGTCCATAGAGGAAGGCCTTGAATATGTTTACATACACTAATGGGCGGCAGACGAAGGGGAATGTGTGGAAGGCCTTGAACAGTCATACAAGGTTTGTAGAGTTGTTCTCTTCAACCTTTTTTTAATTTCACCTTTATTTAACCAGGGAGGCCAGTTGAGAACAAGTTCTCATTTACAATTGCAAAGCAGTGTGACAAAAACAACACAGTTACACATAAACAAACATACAATCAATAACACAATAGAAAAGAAAAATAGAAAAATCTATGTACAGTGTGTGCGAATGTAGAAGAGTAGGGAGGTAAGGCAATAAATAGGCCATAGTGGCAAAATAATTACAATTTAGCATCAACACTGGAGTGATAATGTGCAGATGATGATGTGCAAGTAGAGATACTAGGGTGCAAAAGAGCAACAACAACAAAAAAATAACAATATGGGGATGAGGTCGTTGGGTGGGCTATTTACAGATGGACTATGTACAGCTGCAGCGATCGGTTAGCTGCTCAGTTGATATTTAAAGTTGGTGAGGGAAATAGTCTCCAACTTCAGTGATTTTTGCAATTCGTTCCAGTCACTGGCAGCAGAGAACTGGAAGGAAAGTCGGCTAAATGAGGTGTTGGCTTTGGGGGTGATCAGTGAGATATACCTGCTGGAACGTGTGCTACGGGTGGGTGTTGTTATCGTGACCAGTGAACTGAGATAAGGCGGAGCTTTACCTAGCATAGACTTATAGATGACCTGGAGCCAGTGGGTCTGGCGACATATATGTGGCAAGGGCCAGCCGACTAGAGCACACAGGTCGCAGTGGTGGGTGGTATAAGGTTCACATTAAGCATCTCCAATCCAAAATTAAATCTAGAATTGTCTTCCTATTTTGCAACAAAGCCTCCTTCACTCATGCTGCCAAACATACCCTAGTAAAACTGACTATCCTACCGATCCTTAACTTTGGCGACGTCATTTACAAAATAGCCTCCAACACTCTACTCAGCAAATTTGATGTAGTCCATCACAGTGTCATCCGTTTTGGCACCATAGTCCCATATACTACCCACCACTGCAACCTGTATGCTCTCGTTGGCTGGCCCTCGCTGGCTGGCCCTCTCTACATATTTGTTGCCAAACCCACTGGCTCCTTATCTCAGCTCATTGGTCAGGTCGCAGTTGTAAATGAGAACTTGTTCTCAACTAGCCTACCTGGTTAAATAAAGATGAAATAAGAGTCATCACTGTGGGCCCATCACCTGAACATGTTGTAATATGCTATCGTCACGCCTAGAATGAAAACCTCCAGGCTTCCATCATAACTGAAAATGTCATTTTTTAAAAGTAAAAACAATTACAGGGGGCAGTTTGGAAAAAACGAATTCCGTCAGAATAGTTCTCTGTAATAACGGACATTCTGGAGTAATAATTACATAACCAACATTCTCTACTAATACTAGTCCAGTGTGAATGGGGCTTTGGTCACGTGCATACGATGTGTCACGTAAAGAGAGCAAGGGTGGAGGGAATAGGGAATGTTTTTCCTAATAAAATTAAGGATTTCGGTAAAATAACTTTTCAGTCAGAAATGGCTGTAATTATGTTGCAGCTTCAGCAACACGGGCAGTGTGATGAACACTGTTGATGTTGTGTGGTGGTTATTGCAGCAGAGAGGAGAGTGAGACAATGGGTGCTTGTTTTAGTCACTCGCTATCTTTAAAACATAATAATAATACACAGCGCAGCAAGTCTGAGCCCAGCCCGGCACAGTCAAATCAGTTGCTGGTCGGACTCCCTCTAGTCATTTGTGTCTTAATTAATTTAATCAAAGAGTGTGCTTAAAGCATCAGTCAATTTCAGTGAATATATTTGATTTGATTAAAACACATAGGATGTGTCATTATATGGAAAAATACACATCTTAATATGTCTACCAATCGGTCCAAAGAGCAGATGACTCTTAGTCAATCGAGGTTTTTTGTTGTTGTCTGGGACAACCCTAGAACAAAGTAAAAGTTATGGTGATGATGACTATGTAGTAAAGTAGGTTAGGCTGTCTTGAATATAATGTGTAGACCGGTTCTGGTTAGTCTGTCTGTAGGTTGTTTCTGTCTCTAGCTCAGTTAGCCCTCGTTGGCCTGTGAGATGTGTTTTTTTCCATGCTCTCCAGCCCTCTATCCACCCACCCCAGCCCTCTTCCCCACCACCAGAGCTTTCCTCTGGGGAGGGAGTGGAAAGGCTTCAACACCCCTCCACCCACCTCCTTTTAGCGTGGATGTTTTTTTCCTCTCACTCTCCCCTTCTCCCTCCCTTTTCTTTCTCTAGTTTTTACGAGCTAACTACAACACAGTCCCTCCAGGCTTTCCCTGGGCCTCCCTCCAGGACAGTTGCTTAATAAATCACTCTGACCAGAGGGGAAGGAACCTAAAAAATTCCAGACAATCCACAGCGTTCCATGTCCTGTCGCTTCTCTCTGTAGCTCTCTCTGGTTTCTCTCTCTTATGTATTTTTGCCCACACCCCTTAGGCACAGAGAGAGGGCGGGAGGGCTTGGATATTGGTGTGTGGGTGAGGGACAAATGTTTTGGGTGGAGAAAATGAGCTTTTGAAGGGTTAGGATTTTTTTATTTTTTTTTATTCAGTGGGACCTGTTAACCATGTTTTCTGCCGGCTCTGTAGTAAGCAACTTCAATCAGTCTCAATGCTAAGCCCATAGGGCTCTTGTCAAAAGTAGTGCACTATGTGGGGAATATAATGCAATTTTGGATGCAGTGAGTGTAATGTTGGGGCTTTGTTTGAAGCTTTAACTACTTGCACACACTGTCTGGTTTGATAGTGGACTAACTCTGGGGCCACCTGTTTGTTCTTACAGGCCACACACACACACACACTTATCACGCACATGCATACACACAGTTTATGAATCAGTTTATGAGTCTGCTGGGAGTTGGTCGTCCCATCAAGGCTCTTGTGAACGGGGGATCTAAAAAAAACACGCTGCACTTCAGTATTGAGATGTGAATGTATGAGCAACACTGATGTCTCTACCCCTCCCCCCTCTACAGGTGGTCATGGCCCCCCATGAACCCTCTGTGGTGTTTGTGGATAACTACATCAAGCTCCTTGCTGACGGGAACCCAGAGACCTTCCAGAAAACTCTGGATATGAAGGTAAGGGCCACTTCGATTGGGTTCACTTGTTTTGTCTCAATGATGTCACCTGTTTTCAACGGTTATCTCCTACTTCCTCTGTTGTCTTGTTTCCTCTTGCAATAACTGATGTTCTCGTGGTGTGTGTGTGTGTGTGTGTGTGTGTGTGTGTGTGTGTGTGTGTGTGTGTGTGTGTGTGTGTGTGTGTGTGTGTGTGTGTGTGTGTGTGTGTGTGTGTGTGTGTGTGTGTGTGTGTGTGTGTGTGTGTGTGTGTGTGTGTGTGTGTGTGTGTGTGTGTGTGTGTAGGGGTTGAAGCGCAGTGAGCAGAGCAGCATGTTGGAGCTCTTCAGACAGAGGTTACCCACTCCACCCTCAGGGACCGATGGAGGCCCCTCTCTCTCCTTCAGCACCCCCACCCCCGAGCAGGAGAACTCGCGCATACGCAAACTGGAGAAGCTCATCAAGAAGAGACTCTGAGTGGACACACACACTTGCACTCACACACATCACCATACCACACACAAATTATTCCAGTAATTAATCTTGAATACTTGTTCCTGCTCTGTTTAATCATAACAGAGAATTGCAGGCAGAGTAAAGACATGATTGTTTCATTTTTGTTAGGAGCATTAATATGAACCTCATGATTTCAAAGTAAAATGTCAGATTATGAAGACATGTCCTCAGCTGCAGAGCTGTTCGCACTTATGACTCATTTACTTCTGTATTTCTTTTCTGCTTCTCTTTTTATGACACTAAATAACCAAGCTTTGTAAATGTCGTTAAATGTAGACTATATCATACACACACTATGCATTTTAGCAAAATGTGTTTGCACTTAAGACAGAATCAAGAGCTACTAATTAAAAATAACTTTAGGAGCAATTTGTTGCCGCTTTGGCACCTATCCTCCCAGTCCCAGACTGAGAACAAGGAACTTCAATGTGTTTGAAGCTAACATTTTCCGAATGTTCTCCTAATGTTTTCAGAATGTTCTCCTAGTGTTTTCATAATGTTATTGTTCTCCACCTCTCCAGTCTGTTGTATTTTATTGTGTTTCTCTTAGTTCCCTGTTCAAGTGGAGGATGCAGTTAGTTAGGAGTTTGTGTATGTTTCTAGTTTCCCTTCACAACGGGAACAGTCTCTGGGTGGATGGACCGCATCTCACCATGCATTGCTGTCTCCAGGTTCTTAAGGCCCCAGGTCTGGGACAGAGAGGATCTTGGGATGTCATGTCTCCTCAATTAGACAGGAGACAGTCTGTCAGTACGTTATAACAAGGAACTCGTGTTCAATGTTGTGGATATATTGTACAAAATTATATTGTCTAAACCTCTTTTCTTTTCTGTTATTCAAGGCCCCTGTGTTTGACACTGACAGTCTTAGATTACCTGTCAATCATAATGAAAATTTACCAGAAGATATGACCCTACCGTTACGCTTGTTTACACTGTGCTGCACTGGGGTTGGAATGCAATCATGGTTACATCAAGCCACCGTGGAGCTGGCGCAAGATATGGGTTGGAAAACGTACCTCAATGCAGGGATGGGATATGCCACTGTACACCTCAGCTATTTTGGAATGGCAGTACCAGCCAGTTAGCTCCTTTGTTGTTCAAGTGACTGCACTGGCTACTGTATCTAGCATGAGGACAAACATTTACTTTTTCTGGGAAAACTATTTGCATTTCAATCTTTTCGATGGATCAGTGCAACTAAAGGTACAATTTGGAGTACAGTGGCATATCCCATCCCTGCATTGAGGTATGTTTTCCTACCCATATCTTGTGCCGGCTCCACGGTGTCTTAATGAAACCATGATTGTGTTCCGACCTCAGTGCAGCTCAGTGTAAACCCACATCTCTCTCTAGCCTAGTCCAGAGGTGTATTCATTAGTCCAAACAAAAACAATAGTTTATTTTGGACAAATTCAGGTAGATCCCTCCCCGTTTTGTTCAGTTTGCTCCCGTTTAAGAAACATTTTGCAACGGAATCGGCCTAATGAATAGGCCCAGTTGAAGTTAAACTTTTACAGGGGTATTTTTTTTCCAGGGGGAGGCGAAGGGGAGTTCCCATGTTTAGTTTTGTTGCCTTTCATGTTTCCTATCCAATCAGCTGTGAGGGGGTGTTTCCTTTCCTCTATTTCACTGCAAAACAATGAAACCCTTTGAAGGTAGCGAAATTTGAAGACAGGCTGGCGGGACAATCCTCAATCCCTTCTATGTTCTTTTTAGGGTTGGTATCTTCTGGCAAATTTGAATTATGATTGACAGGTAATCTAGGCCTGTCAAACACAGGGTCCTGGAATAACAGAAAACAAAAAGGTTTAGACAATATATCATAAATAGAAAACTATATCATTGTGTGTAATATATCCTTGTTCAACAGTGAACATATGAGTTCCTCTGTTAGACAGGGAATTACACTGAGAAGTTAGCACAGTGATGCCAGTGGAGAACAATAATATAATATAAGGAACACAGTTCCTTTAAATACTGTCATTGATCTAATTATTTCTACTGTTACCTGCTTCAGATAAAGTAGTTATTGCATGTAATAGCAAACACTCTGGATCAGTGGTCTTTTGAATCGGTTCATATATACAGGAACATTTATAATTTGGTGGTGTAGCACGAGAATAAGGATGAGGTTTGAATAATGTGTGTATGGTCAAGTATCTATTGTAAATCATTGTAGCTGGGACATGAACGATTGGTGTTGGATTTCATCCTTGGAAAGCCTTATTATCCCCTCCCAATAGTCCTGCAAATTGATAAATGTATGTATAATCTATTCATGCTATTATGCTTTTGATGTACACATTCCTGCCTTCAGTTCATAAGAAGAAAAACATGTTACTTTGTATTGTCAGAGTAATAGGCTACTGTAATGGTAACTGGTGAAAAACACTAATACGAGGGCTCCCGGGGGTGTAAAAAAACTACATCTTAGTACTAGAGGAGTCACTACAGACACCCTGGTTCGAAACCAAGCTGTATCACAACCAGCTGTGATTGGGAGGCCCATGGGGTGGCGCACAATTGGCCCAGCGTCGTTCGTGTTTAGCCGGTGTAGGCAGTCATTGTAAATACGATTTTTTTCTTAAGTGACTTGCCTAGTTATATAAAAAAAATAATTTGCTATCATGTTTTTCTTTTTTTTTTTTATGTATCACACGCCTATCTCTATCCTAGTCCAGGGGTGTAATCATTTGTCCAAAGAAAAACAAGAGTTTCTATTGGACAAATTCATGTCGATCACGTTAAAAGAAACGTCTTGCAACAGAATCGGCCTAATGAATAGGCCCAGTTGAGGTTAAACTTCGACAAGGGTATTTTTTTCAAGGGGAGGCCAGAACGAGAGTTCCCATGTTTTGTTGCCTTTCATGTTTCCTCTCCAATCAGCCGTGAGCGGGCGTTTTAAAAGGCGTTTCCTTTCCTCTATTTTACTGCAAAAACAATGAAACCCTTTGAAGGGAGAGACATTTTAAGACCGATATAGACATTTGAAGACAGATAGACAGGACAATGCGCTGTGCCTTCTCCTGTGTTCTTTTTTTTACGTCAGTGCCTGTGACACGTAGCTTGAGTTCACTATTTTGTCAACTTCAAAGCCACAACGATTTATGTTGAGTCTCTTATTTCGAAGGGCAAAACAGAATGCATTTTAGAAATGTTCGTTGACTCATGAAGGATTTAAATAGCATGCTGTAAAATAGTAATATTTTGTTTAGACGCGCGACAGTCGTAAACCGTAGCCTATTGCCAAGCAATAGAGGTTGATGCAAGCCAATTGCCGTCGGCAGAGTTGATTGGTCATTGGGAAGTTACCCGACGTGGAGGATCGATTACATTCAAGGAAGGACACCTATGAGTTGGAAATAAAGTTTAACTACAGTTCTGCAAACTCATCGCGCAGTAGGCTAAATTCTTGTTTGGGAGCGGCTCGTTTATCTTGTTTTTAAGGACTTTTTTGTAAAGCAATGGTGGGCAGACTAAACTTGCTGAATGTATGTGACAACGACCCATTGGACATGAGCTGCAAAGCCGAGCGGGGACTTGACAGCCCGGACTCCGGACTACCCCCCAGCCCCAGTCCGAGCCACTGGCTGTTGCCTGACTGCAGAGATAAAGGTGCTATAAGCCCGGTGTCTGAAGACGAGAGCAGAGGGTCATCCTTGGTACGTAGGCTGTCGCACGTGTTACATTAACTGCGAACATCCTGTTATGAAATTGTAAGGTTAAGTTAAAACATTGTTTCCGAAGTATATAGCCTCTGAATGCGTTTCCCTGCATGGCCCATAGTGAATCTGGGTCATGTCAGTAGTAAATTGGGTCAATAGTCCAAGCCAATCATGTTCACGACGTCTACCAATTATTTGCTCCTTATGTTAGCGCTGACTATTCTTGCAGGTCCCCATTTTATCGATTGGATCTGTTCCTCAGCTGCACACCTTGTCCTACGGGGAGGGCATAGAACTTGATCCACTACTGGCCAAGGAAATACGGTATGCTGTTTTGAGTTACTGCATGTAGGCTATGAGTGTGATTTTTGAAATTGTCTTAGCACTCCACTGTGTGCTGTCCACTATTTGTGTAAATACCATTAAACAAATGTGGTGGACCACAGATCAAACGTTGCCATTTCTAAAACTATATCTAGCTGAACATGCAGTGAATTGACACTTGCCCAAATGTTGTCATTCCTAGATACACATCGTCTGTCCACTATGACTCAGAGCGTCACTTTATCCATGACATGGCCATGCAGCCCAGAGGCCTGGGTCTGGAGAACTGCAGCCAGATGGTCCTGGCTGTCCCTCACAGCACCTGGAGACACTACAAGACCCAGCTGGACTTCCAGCCTCGCCAACGGGCCCAACGCTTCCAGAGCACCACCATCGTCTACCCCAAGCACGTTCGCACCATCTACACAACCGAGCTGAGCTACGACAGTCGCCGGCTTGCCAGGAGATTCATGTCGCGGGTGGAGCTGGAGGCTGCTGACCGGAGTAGGCTACCCCAGTAGGTTAGGGGAAGACTGGGCACGGCCTGGGGGAAAATTCCCTGGGCCCTATGGGGGCCAACCATCCACCAGGCTGACATCACCAAAAGGACCCAGGTTACAGACAGTCATCTATTAGTTTAGATTGGAAAGCATTGTAGCCCACGTTTGAGTACCAGTCTCAAGAGGAGGGAGGAATCTGATCTGGAGTATCAAACAAATAGCAGGGACATCTGTGTGAGGCTGCCATCTACCAAAGGGTTTATCCATTAGTAGCTAGTAAATATATTTCTCTGGTATGTCAAAGTTGGATTCAGTTTAATGCAGAGTGTTGAACTGTGGACTGAGACCGGTGATAGTGTATACTATCACCGTGGAGGAACTTGTAAACCAGATTTGGAAGTGAAGGATTGTTAGGGAAGTGTAGTCCGGACCATCACTGTGAAAACATTGTGTTTAGGCCTAACCATTGCAGTGAGGCTCAATGAACAATGACCCTACATTATAAGATTTTAAGGCAATAGTGGAGTTTCCATGTGGCTTTTGTAAGTATTCACATTTGTAGACACACAGGGAGTTGTCAAATTACTGGGCTTTAAAATGTCTCTTCAAATCACAGGGTATTATGGGGTATTAGTTGCACAACATTACTTACCACAAGCAGAATATCCTAGCCTATATAGTGTAACACCAAACCCCATCTTAGTCTTGCCTAAACATACACATTGTCATTTACTGTAAGTATGGTCATGGAGCAGAAAAACAGTTTTCTTTCAAATTGTGTAAAAGTGTTTTTTTTTCTCCCCACAGAGATCATTGAAAATTGATATTAGTTGGTAATTAGTAGCAAGAGATTATCCAATGTGTCATTGTTGTTCTGTTATACATTTTTAGCATTTTCCTAATAGTGAAATATTGTTTTTACTAAAATATTGTGAACTGTCCCTCAACAGTTCATTATCTTTGCCTATCACCTTCTGGTTGCTTCCATAGGTATTGTTTTATGTATTTATTTGATGCTCTTCAACTCCTTCTGGTAGCCTAATAGCAATACACGGCTATCTTCCCTCAAGGTCCTACAAGGATGCACATCTAGAGAACTTGAACTGTCTTGAGATAAGTGCCTTATTGAAGTCAAATGGAATTGCTTTTAAGCTCTGATGTTTTATAGCAGATTTGAGAAGTTACAATAATTTTTTTATGTACTCAATGCGATACATCAATTCAAAATATAATCTTGTCATTATCAGGATTTTGTTTTGGTTATCAATTAGGGATGTTCCTAGAGTAGAGCTACAATTTTAGTGCAATTACACCAACTCTGATTGAGACAGCTATGCCATCTATAGAGAAAGTGCTGCACAGAACCATAATTATTAGTTTGATAACAGCCCCACCTAGTTGTGGTGGTGTGTAATGGCACCACTGCTCTCCAAGTGTCCCTTGAACAGCCCCAAGCAGTCTATCACCCCTTGCTGTGAGGCCAGGTAGCGTTTCCTCTGGTTGGGCTTGGTGGGTACCAGCATCTGGCCATGTCAACGGTGTTTCCTCCTTGTATTTCATTGCCTCTCGCTGGGATTTATTGGGGCAGAGGCTGGTCAGACTCCTGGCCCTGGTCTTTTTGCCGTTGTAACCCTTGAATATGGGTTTGGACCGTGTGGAGGTGCCGTTGATGGCCTGTTGCTGCTCAGTGTTAGTGAGTTAATCTGCTGTGAGTGCAGGACGGCTAATTTGGTTAAGTTGTTTTGATTTCACAGCACTATCACTCAATACATCTGTGTTTAAAAAATGAAGCTTTAAGCTAATCATTGTTTTATTAAGAGTTGACAGGTAGCCTAGCGGTTAAGTGCGTTGGACCAGTAACTGAAAGGTCGCTGGTTCGCATCCCAGATGCCCTTGAGCAAGGCACTTAACGCTAATTGCTCTGGATAAGAGCGTTTGCTAAATTACTTAAATATAAAAATGTGCAATACGCATAAGTCGCTCCACAATTGTCTTGGTTGCTAAAATTTTAAGTTAACCTAATTTCCGTTTGACAAAACAATGCAGAGTGTTGAGAATCATTGTACCATCTAAACTGCTGTGAAATACAATATATATGTAAAAGTATGTGGACCCCTTCAAATGAGTGGATTCGGCTATTTCAGCCACACCTGTTGCAGACGGGTGTATAAAATCGAACACACAGCCATGCAATCTCCATAGACAAACATTGGCAGTAGAATGGCCTTACTGAAGAGCTCAGTGACTTTCAATGTGGCACCGTCATAGGATTCTACCTTACCAACAAATCAGTTTGTCTTATTTCTGCCCTGCTAGTGCTGCCCCAGTAAACTGTAAGTGCTGTTATTGTGAAGTGGAAACATCTAGGAGCAACAATGGCTCAGCCGCGAAGTGGTAGGCCACATGTTGACAGAACTGGACCACTGAGTGCTGAAGCGATGAAAAATTGCTTGTCCTCGGTTGCAACACTCACTACCGTGTTCCAAATGCCAAACGTCAGCTTTAGGGGTGTAAAGCCACCATTGGGCTCTAGAGCAGTGGAAATTAGTTCTTTGGAATGATGAATCATTCTTCAGCATCTGGTAGTCCGACAGACTCATCTGGGTTTGGTGGATGCCAGGAGAGCGCTACCTGCCCCAATGTATAGTGCCGACTTTAAAGTTTGGTGGAGGAAAAATAATGGTCTGGGGCTGTTTTTCATGGTTCAGGCTAGGCCTCTTATTTCCAGTGAAGGGAAGCCTTATGCTACAGCATACAATGACATTCTAGATGATTCTGTGCTTCCAACGTTGTGGCAACAGTTTGGGGAAGGCCCTTTACTGTTTCAGCATGACAATGTCCCTGTGCACAAAGGGATGTACATACAGAAATGGTTTGTTGAGATCGGTGTGGAAGAACTTGACTGGCCTGCACAGAGCCCTGACCTCAACCCCATCAAACACTTTTGTGATGAATTGGAAAGCTGACTGTGGAGCCAGGCCTAATCGCCCAACATCAGTGCCCAACCTCACTAATGCACTTTTGGCTGAATGGAAACAAGTCCCTGCAGCAATGTTCCAACATCTAGTGGAAAGCCTTCCCAGGAGAGTGGAGGCTGTTATAGCAGCAAAGGGGGGGACCGACTCTATATTAATGCACATGATTTTGTAATGAGATATTCGACGAGCAGGTTTCCACATACTTTTGGTCATGTAGTGTATCTTTTCAATAACCAAAAATATTGTATTTTCAACTGTTTGAAGCTTCTGTTCAAAACCGAAAGTTAAAGATGCAAAAACAAAAATGAATGGGAAACATCGAAATAGCCAGTGGTGACCTGTAATGTTTTGAACACCCTACCTGTTTTGCATGTTATTTTGGAATTAATACGTGACACATATCAGTTTGCAAACACTGTAAAAACTTCTCTTTTTATCAAGTTAATAAAGCTGCATAGAAACATGGTCTCTTTTTTGCTTTCTTGAGTATAGCAGCTCCAAAATGGTGTTTCAGCCTAGCTCAGTGCTTTCTGTGGTGGTGGGGCAGCCAGCAGAAAATACGGGGCGTAGGGGTTCGTAGTGTTCTCCAGTTGCGCCGTGATTGGCTCAGTGTTCTTTTTTTGTTGAATTTTACCTCCCTTTTTCTCCCAATTTTAATTATGATCTTGTCTCATCGTATACCTCCCCAACGGGATTGGGAGAGGCGAAGCTCGAGACATGCGTCCTCTGAAACATGACCCACCAAACTGCACTCCTTAACACCCACCCGCTTAACCCGGAACTAGCTGCACCAATGTGTCAGAGGAAACACCATTCAACTGATGACTGAATTCAACCTGCAGGCGCCCGGCCCACCACAAGGAGTCGCTAGAGCCCGATGAGCAAAGTAAAGGCCCCTCCCCTAACCCGGACGATGCTGGGCCAATTGTGCGCTGCCCTATGGGACTCCTCACTCATGGGGACACAACGTCACCGCAAAATCTACAGGGAGAGCTCAACAATTCAAGCCCCTTGGGTGCTGCCATAGAGTTACATTAGAAGTGCCCATCCAAGAAGGCTCAAGGTCATTGCCCACAGATAAAAGGACGTCAAAATACATTATATCTACAGTAGCTTTGATTAGACTGATCATGTCAACATCATACTTTCAAAATCTGAGCTAGAAGTCATCATTATTAATCAAGTCAACAATCTACTGGCAAATCCTTGTCATATGAAGCGAAATTATAGATCAAACGGATCTGCGTTCATCGGCCATTGGACATAAACATTGCAAGTTGGAAATCACAAATTCAATAATGAGTCGTTTGGAAGTATTCAGGGGTAAACTACAAGAACTGCAAAGCAATCACTGACTCCGGAGGAGGTGTCTGCTGTTTTACAGTCCCCTAACCAATTGTGTTTTCACGTTATTTGTAACTTATTTTGTACATGATGTTTCTGCCACCATCTCTTATGACCAAAAAGAGCTTCTAGATATCAGAACAGCGATTACTCACCCCGTACTGGAAGAATTTTTTTTTTCTTTAATGAGTCGGACACGAAGGAGTTACTTCTGACGCCCGATAAGGCCCTCATCCCCGTCATGTGTAGGAGAAAGAGACGGAGATATCCAAGGACGTAGGTCTGGATGCCTTGTAAGGATCCAATGGTGAGAGGGTAATCTGTCTTTACCATCGGTCCTATTAGCCAACGTACAATCGTTGGATAATTAAAATGATGAACTACGAGCACGTACAGTGGGGCAAAAAAGTATTTAGTCAGTCACCAATTGTGCAAGTTCTCCCACTTAGAAAGATGAGGCCTGTAATTTTCATCATAGGTACACTTCAACTATGACAGATGAAATGAGAAAAAAAAATCCAGAAAATCACATTGTAGGATTTTTAATGAATTTATTTGCAAATTATGGTGGAAAATAAGTATTTGGTCAACTACAAACAAGCAAGATTTCTGGCTATGAAAATTACAGGCCTCTCTCATCTTTTTAAGTGGGAGAACAATTGGTGGCTGACTAAATACTTTTTTGGCCTACTGTATATCCTACCAACGGGACATTAACTGTAATATGTTATGTTTCACTGAATCGTGGCTGAACGACGACATAACATAGCTGGCGGGTTTTATGCTGTTTCGGCAGGATAGAACAGTCAGCTCTGGTAAGACAAGGGGTGGCGGTCTATGTATATTTGTAAACAACAGCTGGTGCACGGAATCTAAGAAAGTCTCAAGGTTTTGTTCGCCTGATAAGCTGTAGACTAAACTATTTACCAAGAGCTTTTTCATCTATATTCTTCGTAGCTGTCTATTTACCAACACAAACCGATGCTGGCATTAAGACCGGACTCAATGAGCTGTATACGACCATAAGCAAACAGGAAAACGCTCATCCAGAGGCGGCGCTCCTAGTGGCCAGGGACTTTAATACAGTGAAACTTAAATTTTTTTACCTCATTTCTATCAGCATGACCACCTTTACTCCACACACACAGACGTGTACAAAGCTCTCCCTCGCCCTCCATTTGGCAAATCTGACAATTCTATCCTCCTGAATCCTGCTTACAAGCGAAAACTAAAGCAGGAAGCAACAGTGACTCGGTCAATAAAAAAAGTGATCAGATGAAGCAGCTGCTAAGCTACAGGACTGTTTTGCTAGCACAGATTGGAATATGTTCTGGGATTCTTCCGATGGCTTTGAGGAGTACACCACATCAGTCACTGGCTGATGACATCTCCACAGTGACTGTATGTACATACCCCAACCAGAAGTCATGGATTACAGGAAACATCCGCAATGAGCTAAAGGGTAGAGCTGCGCTTTCAAGGAGCCGGACTCTAACCAGGAATCTTATAAGAAATCCCGCTATGCCCTCCGGCGAACCATCACAGGCAAAGTATCAATACAGGACTAAGTTTGAATCGTACTACCGTCGCTCGTCGGATGAGGCAGGGCTTGCAAACTATTAGACTATACAAAGGGAAGCACAGCCGTGAGCTGCTCGGTGACACAAGCCTACCAGACGAGCTAAATTACTTCCATGCTCGTTTCGAGGCAAGTAACACTGAAACAGGCATGAGCGCATCAGCTGTTCCGGAAGACTGTGTGAGCACACACTCTGTAGCTGATGTGAGTTAAACCTTTAAACCGGTCAAGGCCATAGGCAGAGTTGCAAAGAAAAGCCATATGTCAGACTGGCCAGAGACACTGGACAGAGGAACTCTGCCTAGAAGGCCAGCATCCCGGACTCGCTTCTTCACTGTTCACGTTGAGACAGGTGTTTTGCAGGTACAATTTAAAAAAAAAAAAAATTTGGCCCCAATTTTGTAGTATCCAATTGTTTTTAGTAGTTACTATCTTGTCTCATCGCTACAACTCCCGTACGGGCTCGGGAGAGGCGAAGGGCGAGAGACATGCGTCCTCCGAAACACAACCCAACCAAGCCGCACTGTTTCTTAACACAGCGCGCATCCAACCCAGAAGCACCAATGTGTCGGAGGAAACACCGCGCCCCTAGCGACCTGGTCAGCGCGCACTGCGCCCGGCCCGCCACAGGAGTCGCTAGTGCGCAATGAGACAAACCCTCCATAACCCAGACGATGCTAGGCCAATTGTGCGTCGCCCCATGGACCTCCCGGTTGCGGCTGGCTGCGACAGAGCCTTGGCTCGAACCCAGAGTCTCTGGTGGCACAGCTAGCACTGAGTGCCTTAGACCACTCCGCCACCCGGGAGGCTGCAGGTACTGTTTAATAAAGCTGCCAATTCAGCACTTGTACTTAATGTACTTGTGCTCTTGCTCAGTTTTGTACTGGGGCCTCCCACTCCACTTCTATTCTGGTTAGGGCCAGTTTGCGCTGTTCTGTGAAGGGAGAAGTACACAGCATTGTACGAGATCTTCAGTTTCTTGGCAATTTCTCTCATGGAATAGCCTTCATTTCTCAGAACAAGAAAAGACTGACTAGTTTCAGAAGAAAGCTCTTTGTTTCTGGCCATTTTGAGCCTGTAGTCAAACCCACAAATGCTGATGCTCCCGATACTCAACTAGTCTAAAGAAGGCCAGTTGTATTGCTTCTTTAATCAGCACAACAGTTTTCAGCTGTGCTAACAATTGCAAAAGGGTTTTCTAATGATCAATTAGCCTTTTTTAATGATAAACTTGGATTAGCTAACAAAACTTGTAGTTGGAGCACAGGAGTGATGGTTGCTGATAAAGGGCCTTTGTATGCCTATGTAGATATTCCATAAAAAATATGCTGTTTCCAGCTACAATAGTCATTTACAACATTAACAATGTCTACACTGTATTTCTGATCAATTTTATGTTATTTTAATGGATTTAAAAAAAAATGTCTTTCAAAAACAAGGACATTTCTAAGTGACCCAACTTTTGAACGGTAGTGTACATATTACCTCTACTAACCGGTGCCCCTGCACATTGACTCTGTATCAGTACCCCCTGCATATAGCCTTGCTATTGTTATTTTACTGCTGCCCTTTAAATATATGTTACTTTTATTTTTTACTAAACTTATTTTTCTTAACTGCATTGTTGGTTAAGGACTTGTAAGTAAGCATTTCACTGTAAGATCTTCACCTGTTGTACAGTGCCTTGCGAAAGTATTCGGCCCCCTTGAACTTTGCAACCTTTTGCCACATTTCAGGCTTCAAACATAAAGATATAAAACTGTATTTTTTTGTGAAGAATCAACAACAAGTGGGACACAATCATGAAGTGGAACGACATTTATTGGATATTTCAAACTTTTTTAACAAATCAAAAACTGAAAAATTGGGCGTGCAAAATTATTCAGCCCCCTTAAGTTAATACTTTGTAGCGCCACCTTTTGCTGCGATTACAGCTGTAAGTCGCTTGGGGTATGTCTCTATCAGTTTTGCACATCGAGAGACTGAAATTTTTTCCCATTCCTCCTTGCAAAACAGCTCGAGCTCAGTGAGGTTGGATGGAGAGCATTTGTGAACAGCAGTTTTCAGTTCTTTCCACAGATTCTCGATTGGATTCAGGTCTGGACTTTGACTTGGCCATTCTAACACCTGGATATGTTTATTTTTGAACCATTCCATTGTAGATTTTGCTTTATGTTTTGGATCAATGTCTTGTTGGAAGACAAATCTCCGTCCCAGTCTCAGGTCTTTTGCAGACTCCATCAGGTTTTCTTCCAGAATGGTCCTGTATTTGGCTCCATCCATCTTCCCATCAATTTTAACCATCTTCCCTGTCCCTGCTGAAGAAAAGCAGGCCCTAACCATGATGCTGCCACCACCATGTTTGACAGTGGGTATAGTGTGTTCAGGGTGATGAGCTGTGTTGCTTTTACGCCAAACATAACGTTTTGCATTGTTGCCAAAAAGTTCAATTTTGGTTTCATCTGACCAGAGCACCTTCTTCCACATGTTTGGTGTGTCTCCCAGGTGGCTTGTGGCAAACTTTAAACAACACTTTTTATGGATATCTTTACGAAATGGCTTTCTTCTTGCCACTCTTCCATAAAGGCCAGATTTGAGCAATATACGACTGATTGTTGTCCTATGGACAGAGTCTCCCACCTCAGCTGTAGATCTCTGCAGTTCATCCAGAGTGATCATGGGCCTCTTGGCTGCATCTCTGATCAGTCTTCTCCTTGTATGAGCTGAAAGTTTAGAGGGACGGCCAGGTCTTGGTAGATTTGCAGTGGTCTGATACTCCTTCCATTTCAATATTATCGCTTGCACAGTGCTCCTTGGGATGTTTAAAGCTTGGGAAATCTTTTTGTATCCAAATCCGGCTTTAAACTTCTTCACAACAGTATCTCGGACCTGCCTGGTGTGTTCCTTGTTCTTCATGTTGCTCTCTGCGCTTTTAACGGACCTCTGAGACTATCACAGTGCAGGTGCATTTATACGGAGACTTGATTACACACAGGTGGATTGTATTTATCATTTAGGTCAACATTGGATCATTCAGAGAGAGTTTGCTGCACTGAAAGTAAAGGGGCTGAATAATTTTGCACGCCCAATTTTTCAGTTTTTGATTTGTTAAAAAAGTTTGAAATATCCAATAAATGTCGTTCCACTTCATGATTGTGTCCCACTTGTTGTTGATTCTTCACAAAAAAATACAGTTTTATATCTTTACGTTTGAAGCCTGAAATGTGGCAAAAGGTCGCAAAGTTCAAGGGGGCCGAATACTTTCGCAAGGCACTGTATTTGGCACATGTGACAAATAACATTTGATTTGACTAGCCTGATCTTCAGTGGAGTTGATTTGTGGTCCAAGTCTGGTTTTAAGGGTCTCTTTTCCAAGCCTAAAAGGATAAACTTTCAACATTGGCCATCAATCTAGCTTGATTTCTGCAGCTTTCAAAACAACTGCAAACTCGGAACTGGGAAATCTCAGACTTCAGTGAGTTGAGGACAACTGGGAACTCAGAAAAAAACAAGCTCTGTGGATGTATTTCAAGGCCTACCTTAAAACTCAGTGCCTCTGCTTGATGTCATGGGAAAATCAAAAGAAATCAGACAGACCTCAGAAAAACAATTGTAGACCTCCACAAATCTGGTTCATCCTTGGGAACAATTTCCAAACGCCTGAAGGTACCACGTTCATCTGTACAAACAATAGTAAGCAAGTATAAACACCATGGGACCACGCAGCCGTCATACCGCTCAGGAAGGAGTGGTGTGCTGTCTCCTAGAGCTGAACTTGCTTTGGTGCGAAAATTGCAAATCAATCCCAGAACGACAGCAAAGGACCTTTTGAAGATGCTGGAGGACACTGGTACAAAAGTATCTAAATCCACAGTAAATGAGTACTATATCGACAGAACCTGAAAGGGAGCTCAGCAAGGAAGAAGCCACTGCTCCAAAACCACCATAAACATGCCAGACTAAGGTTTGCAACTGCACATGGGGACAAAGATAGAAAAAATAGAACTGTTTGGCCATAATGACCATCGTTATATTTGGAGGAAAAAGGGGGAGGCTTGCAAGCCGAAGAACACCATCCTAACTGTGAAGCACGGGGGTGGCAGCATCATGTTGTGAAGGTAATTTGATGCAGGAAGGACTGGTGCACTTCAACAAATAGATGGCATCATGAGGATGGAAAATTCTGTGGATATATTGAAGCGACATTTCAAGACATCAGTCAGGAAGTTTATAGGCAACCTTTGAAATATTTTGTAGTGATGTTGCGTTTTTTGTAAGCTGTTTTTTTCTGGATCAAACATGCTTTATAAATGGACATTTTGGATATATATGGACGGAATTAGTCGAACAAAAGGACCAATTGTGATGTTTATCGGACATATTGGAGTGCCAACAAAAGAAGCTCGTCAAAGGTAATGCATGTTTTATATTTTATTTCAGCGTTTTGTGTAGCACCTGCAGGGTTGAAATATGCTAACCCCTTTGTTTACTGCTGGTGCAGATGGTGCAGGCTATCAGATAATAGCTTCTTATGCTTTCGCCGAAAAGCATTTTTAAAATCTGACATGTTGGCTGGATTCACAACGAGTGTAGTTTTAATTGAGTATCTTACATGTGTGATTTAATGAAAGTTTGAATTTTATAGTATTTTATTTGAATCTGGCGCTCTGCATTTTCCCTGGCTATTGGCCAGTTGAGACATTTGCGTCCCGCCTATCCCTAACTTAAGGACAACAAAGTCAAGATGCTGGAGTGGCCATCACAAAGCCCTGACCTCAACCCTATAGAAAATGTGTGGGTAGAACTGAAAAGGTGTGTACGAGAAAGGAGGCCTACAAACCTGACTCAGTTACACCAGCTCTGTCAGGAGGAATGGTCCAAAATTCAGCCAATTTATTGTGGGAAGCTTGTGGAAGGCAACCCAAAACGTTTATCCCAAGTTAAACAATTTAAAGGCAATGTTACCATACACTCAATTTGTATGTAAACTTCTGACCCACTGGGAATGTGATGAAAAATAAAAGCTGAAATAAATTATTCTCTCTACTATTATTCTGACATTTCCCATTCTTAAAATAAAGTGGTGATGCTAACTGACCTAAAACAGGGAATTTTTACTTGGATTAAATGTCAGAAATTGTGAAACTGAGTTCAATGTATTTGGTTAAGGTGTATGTAAACTTCCAACTTCAACTGTATGTGTACTGTAGCTAAGAAAGTAATACTAAGTGTATGTTGTGTGGTAAGCTGTTAGTAGCCCATGTGCCTCACCCTAATAATTTAATAATAATATTTTTTCCCCTTTAGAGAATTGTAGCCATCAAAAATTGTAAGAGCTTTTTTTTATTTATTTCACCTTTATTTAACCAGGTAGGCTAGTTGAGAACAAGTTCTCATTTGCAACTGCGACCTGGCCAAGATAAGGCATAGCAGTGTGAACAGACAACACAGAGTTACACATGGAGTAAACAATTAACAAGTCAATAACACAGTAGAAAAAAGGGGAGTCTATATATACATTGTGTGCAAAAGGCATGAGAAGGTAGGCAAATAATTACAATTATGCAGATTAACACTGGAGTGATAAATGATCAGATGGTTATGTAAAGGTAGAGATATTGGCGTGCAAAAGAGCAGAAAAATAAATAAATAAAAACAGTATGGGGATGAGGTAGGTGAAAATGGGTGGGCTATTTACCAATAGACTATGTACAGCTGCAGCGATCGGTTAGCTGCTCAGATAGCAGATGTTTGAAGTTGGTGAGGGAGATAAAAGTCTCCAACTTCAGTGATTTTTGCAATTCGTTCCAATCACAGGCAGCAGAGAACTGGAACGAAAGGCGGCCAAATGAGGTGTTGGCTTTAGGGATGATCAGTGAGATACACCTGCTGGAGCGCGTGCTACGGATGGGTGTTGCCATCGTAACCAGTGAACTGAGATAAGGCGGAGCTTTACCTAGCATGGACTTGTAGATGAGCTGGAGCCAGTGGGTCTGGCGACGAATATGTAGCGAGGGCCAGCCGATTAGAGCATACAAGTCGCAGTGGTGGGTGGTATAAGGTGCTTTAGTGACAAAACGGATGGCACTGTGATAAACTGCATCCAGTTTGCTGAGTAGAGTGTTGGAAGCAATTTTGTAGATGACATTGCCGAAGTCGAGGATCGGTAGGATAGTCAGTTTTACTAGGGTAAGTTTGGCGGCGTGAGTGAAGGAGGCTTTGTTGCGGAATAGAAAGCCGACTCTTGATTTGATTTTCGATTGGAGATGTTTGATATGGGTCTGGAAGGAGAGTTTAGAGTCTAGCCAGACACCTAGGTACTTATAGATGTCCACATATTCAAGGTCGGAACCATCCAGGGTGGTGATGCTGGTCAGGCGTGCGGGTGCAGGCAGCGAACGGTTGAAAAGCATGCATTTGGTTTTACTAGCGTTTAAGAGCAGTTGGAGGCCACGGAAGGAGTGCTGTATGGCATTGAAGCTCGTTTGGAGGTTAGATAGCACAGTGTCCAAGGACGGGCCGGAAGTATATAGAATGGTGTCGTCTGCGTAGAGGTGGATCAGGGAATCGCCCGCAGCATGAGAAACATCATTGATATATACAGAGAAAAGAGTCGGCCCGAGAATTGAACCCTGTGGCACCCCCATAGAGACTGCCAGAGGACCGGACAGCATGCCCTCCGATTTGACACACTGAACTCTGTCTGCAAAGTAATTGGTGAACCAGGCAAGGCAGTCATCCGAAAAACCAAGGCTACTGAGTCTGCCAATAAGAATACGGTGATTGACAGAGTCGAAAGCCTTGGCAAGGTCTATGAAGACGGCTGCACAGTACTGTCTTTTATCGATGGCGGTTATGATATCGTTTAGCACCTTGAGCGTGGCTGAGGTACACCCGTGACCAGCTCGGAAACCAGATTGCACAGCGGAGAAGGTACGGTGGGATTCAAGATGGTCAGTGATCTGTTTGTTGACTTGGCTTTCGAAGACCTTAGATAGGCAGGGCAGGATGGATATTGGTCTGTAACAGTTTGGGTCCAGGGTGTCGCCCCCTTTGAAGAGGGGGATGACTGCGGCAGCTTTCCAATCCTTGGGGATCTCAGACGATATGAAAGAGAGGTTGAACAGGCTGGTAATAGGGGTTGCGACAATGGCGGCGGATAGTTTCAGGAATAGAGGGTCCAGATTGTCAAGCCCAGCTGATTTGTACGGGTCCAGGTTTTGCAGCTCTTTCAGAACATCTGCTGTCTGGATTTGGGTAAAGGAGAACCTGGAGAGGCTTGGGCGAGTAGCTGCGGGGGGGGGGGGAGCTGTTGGACGAGGTTGGAGTAGCCAGGCGGAAGGCATGGCCAGCCGTTGCGAAATGCTTGTTGAAGTTTTCGATAATCATGGATTTATCGGTGGTGACCGTGTTACCTAGCCTCAGTGCAGTGGGCAGCTGGGAGGAGGTGCTCTTGTTCTCCATGGACTTCACAGTGTCCCAGAACTTTTTGGAGTTGGAGCTACAGGATGCAAACTTCTGCCTGAAGAAGTTGGCTTTAGCTTTCCTGACTGACTGTGTGTATTGGTTCCTGACTTCCCTGAACAGTTGCATATCGCGGGGACTGTTCGATGTTAGTGCAGTCCGCCACAGGATGTTTTTGTGCTGGTCGAGGGCAGTCAGGTCTGGAGTGAACCAGGGGCTATATCTGTTCTTAGTTCTGCATTTTTTGAACGGAGCATGCTTATCTAAAATGGTGAGGAAGTTACTTTTAAAGAAAGACCAGGCATCCTCAACTGACGGGATGAGGTCAATGTCCTTCCAGGATACCCGGGCCAGGTCGATTAGAAAGGCCTGCTCACAGAAGTGTTTTAGGGAGCGTTTGACAGTGATGAGGGGTGGTCGTTTGACTGCGGCTCCGTAGCGGATACAGGCAATGAGGCAGTGATCGCTGAGATCCTGGTTGAAGACAGCGGAGGTGTATTTGGAGGGCCAGTTGGTCAGGATGACGTCAATGAGGGTGCCCTTGTTTACAGAGTTAGGGTTGTACCTGGTGGGTTCCTTGATGATTTGAGTGAGATTGAGGGCATCTAGCTTAGATTGTAGGACTGCCGGGGTGTTAAGCATATCCCAGTTTAGGTCACCTAACAGAACAAACTCTGAAGCTAGATGGGGGGCGATCAATTCACAAATGGTGTCCAGGGCACAGCTGGGAGCTGAGGGGGGTCGGTAGCAGGCGGCAACAGTGAGAGACTTATTTCTGGAGAGAGTAATTTTCAAAATTAGTAGTTCGAACTGTTTGGGTATGGACCTGGAAAGTATGACATTACTTTGCAGGCTCTCTCTGCAGTAGACTGCAACTCCTCCTCCTTTGGCAGTTCTATCTTGACGGAAGATGTTATAGTTGGGTATGGAAATCTCAGAATTTTTGGTGGCCTTCCTGAGCCAGGATTCAGACACGGCAAGGACATCAGGGTTAGCAGAGTGTGCTAGAGCAGTGAGTAAGACAAACTTAGGGAGGAGGCTTCTGATGTTGACATGCATGAAACCAAGGCTTTTTCGATCACAGAAGTCAACAAATGAGGGTGCCTGGGGACATGCAGGGCCTGGGTTTACCTCCACATCACCCGCGGAACAGAGAAGGAGTAGTATGAGGGTGCGGCTGAAGGCTATCAAAACTGGTCGCCTAGGGCGTTGGGGACAGAGAATAAGAGGAGCAGGTTTCTGGGCATGGTAGAATATATTCAGGGCATAATGCGCAAACAGGGGTATGGTGGGGTGCGGGTACAGCGGAGGTAAGCCCAGGCACTGGGTGATGATGAGAGAGGTTGTATCTCTGGACATGCTGGTTGTAATGGGTGAGGTCACCGCATGTGTGGGGGGTGGGACAAAGGAGGTGACAGGGGTATAAAGAGTGGAACTAGGGGCTCCATTGTAAACTAAAACAATGATAACTAACCTGCACAACAGTATACAAGGCATATTGACATATGAGAGAGACATACAGCGAGGCATACAGTAATCACAGGTGTTGAATTGGGAGAGCTAGCTAAAACAGTAGGTGAGACAACAGCTAATCAGCTAGCACAACAACAGCAGGTAGAATGGCGATTGATTAGGCAGAGAGGGTCGGATTAACTACACACAGAGCCTAAGTGCGGCTGGGGCCGACAGATAAAACATAAACAAGCAGAAAGGATTACCGTGATTAATGGACAGTCCAGCATGCATCAGCTATGTAGCCAAGTGATCAGTGTCCAAGGGGCAGCGGTGGATGGGGCAGGGAAGCTGGACTGGCGAGTGTTATCCAGGTTAGAAAACTAACAATGACCAAATAGCTTGTAGCCAGTTAGCTGGTTAGCTTCTGGAGGTTCTTGAGTGTGTTCTAAAAATGTAAAGATAATAGCGGTTCCGTATCACATTGGGTGAGGCAGGTTACCGGAAGGTATAAACAAATTGAAAATCGAAAAGGGATAGAAAGTAAATATGGGTTCAGTGAGTGTTTGGGACGCGGCGATTCAGACGGTTAGCAGGCCTGTGCTAACAAGCTAACAGTTAGTAGACGGTGCTAAACACGGTAGCAGTTAGCGGACCGGGCTAAACAAGCTAGCAGTTAGCAGGCCGAATTTGCAAGCAAGGAGATAGCAAGGGCTAGAGAGTTAGCCTTTGGGGACGTCGCGATGGGGGTATCTGTTTATTCCTCTTCATGCAGTGACATCGATGGACCGGTCGTGGGTCTGGATATTGTAGCCCAGGAGCTCAAAATGTTCCGTTTGCGATGGGAATCCGGGGATGAAAAATAAAATAAAATAATAAATAGGTCCGTTATGCTCTGGTTAGAGTCGCGTTGTTCGAACTGGCGAGAGCTTTCCGAGCTAAAGGTTAGCTGATGACCGGTTAGCTGGAGACCGCTAGCAATGTTTTGCTGAAGCTGGTAGTTCGTTGGCTAGCTTCAGTTGAGGGGTTCCAGGTCCGAAGTAAATATAAATACTTTAGGAAAAATAGCTACGTTGGGTGAGGCGGGTTGCAGGAGAGTATTTAGAAGAAGTTGAGGTTCAGCAAAAAGTTTTAAAGATATGTGAAGAAAAAAAAAACGAAAACAAACGATATATACAAGGGACACTACACGACAATACGTCCTACTGCTACGCCATCTTGGATCAACACCTCACATCAACAGCTTCCATTGTCTGCTTATATGCCTCCTTTATTTATCCTACGGTTCTGACTTTGTGTACAGGGAGAATACTGCAAGAACGGCCCATGTTCTGAATTCTATTGCTGTACATTTCAAAAGTGCTGAACAAATTGTAAAGTCAAGAAAAAAAGAAACGTCCCTTTTTCAGGTCCCTGTCTTTCAAAAATAATTTGTAAAAATCCAAATAACTTCACAGATCTTCATTGTAAAGGGTTTAAACACTGTTTTCCATGCTTGTTCAATGAACCATAAACAATTAATGAACATGCACCTGTGGAACAGTCGTTAAGACACTAACAGCTTACAGACGGTAGGCAATTAAGGTCACGGTTATGAAAACTTAGGACACTAAAGAGGCCTTTCTACTGATTCTGAAAAACACCAAAAGAAAGATGCCCAGAATCCCTGCTCATCTGCGTGAACGTGCCTTAGTAATGCTGCAAGGAGGCATGAGGACTGCAGATGTGGCCAGGGCAATAAATGACAATGTCCGTACTGTGAGACACCTAAGAGAGGGAGACAGGACAGACTGCTGATTGTCCTCGCAGTGGCAGACCATGTGTAACAACACCTGCACAGGATCGGTACATCCGAACATCACACCTGCGGGACAGGTACATGATGGCAACAACAACTTCCTGAGTTACACCAAGAATGCACAATCCCTCCATCAGTGCTCAGACTGTCCACAATAGGCTGAGAGAGGCTGGACTGAGGGCTTGTAGACCTTTTGTAAGGCAGGACCTCACCAGACATCACCGGCAACAACGTCACCTTTGGGCACAAACCCACCGTCGCTGGACCAGGCAGGACTGGCAAAAAGTGCTATTCACTGACGAGTCATGGTTTTGTCTCACCAGGGGTGATGGTCGGATTCGCATTTATCGTTGAAGAAATGAGCGTTACACCGAGGCCTGTACTCTGGAGCGGGATCGATTTGGAGGTGGAGGGTCCGTCATGGTCTGGGGCGATGTGTCACAGCATCATCGGACTGAGCTTGGTGTCATTGCAGGCAATCTCAACGCTGTGCGTTGCAGGGATGACATCCTCCTCCCTCATGTGGTACCCTTCCTGCAGGCTCATCCTGACATGACCCTCCAGCATGACAATGCCACCAGCCATACTGCTCGTTCTGTGTGTGATTTCCTGCAAGACAGGAATCTCAGTGTTCTGCCATGGCCAGCGAAGAGCTTGGATCTCCATCCCATTGAGCACGTCTGGGACCTGTTGGATCGGAGGGTGAGGGCTAGGGCCATTCCCCCCCAGAAATGTCCGGGAACTTGCAGGTGCCTTGGTGGAAGAGTGGGGTAACATCTCACAGCAATAACTGGCAAATCGGGTGCAGTCCATGAGGAGGAGATGAACTGCAGTACTTAATGCAGCTGGTGGCCACTCCAGATACTGACTGTTATTTTTGATTTTGACCCCCCCTTTGTTCAGGGACACATTATTCCATTTCTGTTAGTCACATGTCTATGGAACTTGTTCAGTTTATGTCTCAGTTGTTGAATCTTGTTATGCTCATGCAAATATTTACACATGTTAAGTTTGCTGAAAATAAATGCAGTTGACAGTAAGATGACATTTCTTTTTTTGCTGAGTTTACATATCAATTGTCAGTAGAAACCACATTTGTTTAAGCAAGTCAGACATATCAGTTATCTGTTTTTAAAATGCATTAAATGAGACTGAATTAACTGTTTTGCTGCCAGACAAGGCTCTTCTGACAGCCATGTGTAGCTGTGGTTAGGTGTTGGGACTTTGCTGTTGGGACTCTTCTGTTGAGACAGCTTTACAGTGCCTTGCAAAAGTATACACCCCTTTGCTGTTTTTCATATTTTGTTGCATTACAACCTGAATTTAAATGGATCTGTATTTGTACTTTATGTTATGGATATACACAAAATAGTCCAAATTGGTGAAGTGAAATTAAAATAATGACCTGTTTCAAAGAATAAAAAAAAAATACAAAACTGAAAAGTGGTGCGTGCATATGTATTCACCCCCTTTGCAATGAATCCCCTAAATAAGATCTGATGCAACCAATTACCTTCAGAAGTCACATAATGAATTAAAGTCCACCTGTGTGCAATCTAAGTGTCACATGATTTGTCACATGATCTCAGTATATATACACTTGTTCTGAAAGGCCTCAATGTTTGCAACAGCACTAAGCAAGGAGCACCACCAAGCAAGCGACACCATGAAGACCAATGAGCTCGCCAAACAGGTGAGGGACAAAATTGTGGAGAAGTACAGATCAGGGTTGGGTTATAAAAAGATATCAGAAACTTTGAACATCTCATGGAGCACCATTAAATCCATTATTACATTTTTTTTAAAGAATATGGCACCAGAGAGGGCTCAGAGAGGGCTGCCCACCAAAACTCAAAAAATCCCAGTGACTAGTTGTGCCAAGCTTATAGAGACATACCCCAAGAGACTTGCAGCTGTAATTGCTGCAAAAGGTGGCTCTGCAAAGTATTGCCTTTTGGGGGTGAATAGTTAGTTATACATGTTCTGTTTTTGTCTTATTTCTTGTTTGTTTCACAATCCCAAAAATATTTTGCATCTTCAAAGTGGTAGGCATGTTGTGTAAATCAAATGATACAAACCCCCCCAAAAAATATATTTTAATTCTAGGTTGTAAGGCAACAAAATAGGAAAAATGCCAAGGGGGGTGAATACTTTCGCAAGGACCTAACAGTTTGTGCACACCGTTTGTCAATGTTGTAGTCCAATTAATGTATAATTTAGTGTTGGTTAGTGGCTTTGCTGGGTTTGCCCCACTGGGATGTACATGCCACTGGAAATCGTGCACAAAGAACAGATATACAGGTTCTTAGACTTGCTTTCAATGAGTGACAGATCTATAACTGCATTTTTATATTAATTTGGTCAGATCGCCCAAAAAGTTACATATTGCAACTTTAACAAAAATCTATGACAAACATTAAACAGATCCGTTTTGGGGTTACAATGATAACGTTATGGTAAAACAGTTGTAGATAGGCCTACACTGGGCATTTAAAACTAGATTTTGTGAGCATCAAACCAACCTGGTTCATCGCCAGAGTTTAAAGGCGAGCTCTGACCATTTCTCGTAGATCCATGCTTCTTTTTATATTTTGTTTTGTCCTTTCTCTTCTTTCTTTTGCTGTCCTTTTATTTGAAAGAAACAGTGGTTTAATTGACCCTGGTCAGTCGACTGCTCTTCCCTCAGCTAAAGGCTGGCAGACTCAACGGTTAACCCTTCAACTTCTAGTGAATCTTTGTTTTCATTTGAACAATTTACTATCTGTGATGTGCTTAAGCTTGATGTAAAAAAAATAAAAGAAAAGAGAACATCCACTGAGGCTATGCTTGATCCATTTCTGCTGCAGCTCTCTGCCCCACTGATTGCTAAATCATTAACCCATATTTTTAACCTGACGATTGTCTGGTACTATCCCCAAGGTTTGGAAGGTGGCCCATGTACTCCCCCCTTCACAAAGGTGGTGACCCAAAAAATGATCATCCTATTTCTAAACTTTCTTGCCTAGCTAAAATATTAAAATCCTTGATTCATTCTCAGCTAAGATCTTTGTTATCTTTGAAATGTATTTTAAATGTACAGACCAGATCATAGCAGATCATCTCTGCTGCATCCCTAGTTATAAATTGTGGCTTACTGTATGGCTAAAAGGCAACATTGTGCTGCCCTCTGCATTGACCTGTCAGACTTTTGATACTGTTGATCATTCACTGCTAATTCAGAGGCCTTCCTCAATTGGCCTAGACAGGCTGCATGTAACTGGTGTACTGATGGTGTTAAATCAGGTTTCTGGATATTGGCCCTTTTTCATGTCATATAGGTTGATACATGGCCATGTTTTCATTTATAAAGCCCTTTTACAAAATGTCCCACTGTACTGAACATCTTTACTAAACTTTAAACAGGAGTTACCACACTCAGTCTCAGGGATAGTTAACTCTGGAAACTCCCTTGGTCTCTACTGAGTTAGGTAAATCAGCTTTTACTTTTCTTGCACCTTTGTTCCACAAATAAATCTTAAATGTTCTTAAATGTGATGTTTTGGTGCCTTTGGGGCAATTCAGAAGGCTGATTGAGGACCTTGTTATTGATGAATATTGTAATTACTTCGCCACCATGGCCTATTTATTTCCTTAACTTACCTAATTTGCACTCACTGTATATATACTTTTTGTTTTCTTTTGTTCTACTGTATTATTGACTGTGTTTTGTTTATTCCATGTGTAACTCTGTATGTGTCGAATTGCTACGCTTTATCTTGGCCAGGTCGCAGTCGCAAATGAGAACTTGTTCTCAACTAGCCTACCTGGTAAATAAAGGTAAAATGAATGTTTTTGTTTTATGACCATGTTCTTTCTCCTTGCATTTTGTATTTATATTGATGTGTGTATTTTCTGTAATTCAGGGCTCATCTGTAAATTAAAACAACCCTGGTCTCAGTATGACTCCTTTAACCTTTTTTTTATTTAATTTTTTTAAACAATTCTATCGCTCGCGTTGGTAGACGTCAACGCTTCCTGATTCCATATCAACGTTTATGCTCTGTTTCATTCTCTACGGACTCTTGGGCTAAGTCGATACAACATCAAACTATTGGTAGTTAAATCAAGTTAATTTTATTTTGATACATTGTTTGTCAACTGCTTTATATCGAAGCATACATAGCACTACACTTTATACAAAGTATAAAACAAGACCATATTTTGTTACAATAACCAATCGCTGCAACACTAGTTACTCGCATGTGATCCTCCACAGAAACGAACCAATGAGACACGATCTAAACAATACTGACGTCAATGAGAGGTGTGACTTCACTAACAAGTCTGGGCAAAACAACTGCGTAATACAATTGTCTATTGTCAGGTCCAATAATGAACATTATTTGACTACGAGTAATTATGAGTTAAAGAATCAGTCTTAGTCTAGTAATGCACTTTCACTTTTTACAATGAATTCAAAAACAACTCCAAGGGACGATCCATTAGATGACGGGTGTGATATAAGCAATTCACAACTCATCAGGATACTTTCGGAGCGTCTCGGTGAGTATGACTGCTTATTGAAAAGTTTGCTAACAGCATTTCTAGACGAGATGCATGCCCAATGGGATTATTGAATACTATGAACTTTTCATGAACCGTATTCTCTGCTCTTCTGTATCCTATGCCTGAATGTAGATTACAGCAATACAGTGCCATAGTTGATACACTACATTTTAAAAAGTTGTCCATAGGTCAATCTATACAGTTAATAAAATACAGTAACTATTACTTCTCTGAAGTTCCCTTACTACAGTATCTTTCTTATTTCATCTACTCTAGCCCCTTCTGACCAACCTAGTCTGACTCCTCCTGCTGGTACCAGTCTGACTCCTGCTGGTGCTGATCAACACAGTCCGACACTGGGTGTGTGTGTGGTCAATGATGGCCAGTCCCTTGCCAAAAAGGAGAGAATCGATGGCCAAATTAAGAAACGGTAAACCCATTCATGTTATGCAGAGTTTAACCTTTAACAGTTCTCAACACTGCCGTGCCATACAGAGATATTTGACTCTGGTTCCCTTTATATGATGTGTGACGACCTAGAAAGCTCAAACTAAGTTTATTCAATTACTGGGTCATACAGCTGCAAAGACAAAGCATGATTACACAAGTGTGTGTATATATATATATATAACCTACTAATAGGTGAGGTCAACTCCTTACACATCTAGACAGCCTGCATCTCTGTAGCTCGGCAGGAACTTAATTGTTTTCTCTCACTGGTGAAGTCATGGCTCTGCCTGATGCTTGAACCTGCGTGGAAGTGTATGTGTGTGAAATAGGACTGTTGTGGTGGGCCCCTCTGTTCCCCCTCCGAGGTTGCTTCTCACTTCATATGTTGATTGAAGTCCTCGCTCCTCCCTAGTTCTGCAGCTGGCCTGCCTTAGTCTCTGAACTACTAACCCTGCCTCCCTCTTTAGAAACATGGTACAGAATATTAACTTTCTGAACTTCCCCTTGTCTCCCACCCTAGATACACCTAATTCCTATCCACCCTTCATTGACCACATATACATTCCTTATACATGTAATCAATAAGTTATATTAATGGTAACAGGAATAACAATATTTCAAGCTAGAATCCAACAGATGCTTTTGTGAAACCTAGAGGGGGGCAACAGAGGGGATCAGCAACTTCTGTTCTGTGTGTGTGTGAGGGATGATTAACAGCTCCTGTCTGTGTGTGCATGTCCCTGGCAATTCCCAGCCCTAATGTACATCACAATGATATTATCACGATACTTAGGTGCCGATATGTATTGCAATTCTCACGATTCTATATGTATTGCAATATATGTATTGTTCACTATACAGTATGTCTGCTGCAGAGAGACGAGAGCCATGATTAGTTTTCATCAGTCATGGAAATAAAAGTGCTGAAAACATGTTGGCTCACTATTTAAAAAGATGGAGAGCAAGCTACTGTATAGGATGAAAAATACCCTCTTTGGCACAGGTACAGCTAGCTAACGCTACCTAGCTTAAAATATTTGTTTTACAAATCGATACTTGGAGTCAAAGTATCAATATATCATCCAAAATAATATTGTGAAATGTAACTATCAATTTATTTTTTATTCCCCCCCATTACCAATGTGTCGTCCATCAGGGGTCACAAGGTCGTGGCCCCGTTCGAGAGGCTGAGCAACAATAGGAGCACTGTTACCCTGTCAGTCCCAGACCAGAGTCCAATGGAGAGGTTCAGTAAGCATCACCTGAATGTTACTCAGCTGTGTGAGCAGTCATGGTGTGAAATTAAAGTGGTCTATGGGTTCCTCAAGCCTCATATGAAGAGGAGAGAGATGAGAAGGACTGCAGTGACGACAGGGGCCAGTATTCATCTTGCTAGAGGTAAGCAGCATGTTGTGCCCTAGAATGTAATCATATATTTCCATAACCATAATGAACTACTTCATGAGCCAATCCTGAATGGAAGGTCATTGGCCCATAGACTGCTTTCATGTAACAAGTCATTTTGTAACTTCAACTTTCCCCATAACATAAATCCCTGTGTTTTCATGTGTATGCTTGATCTCTTTATGGATGATGTGGAAGTAGTTAGTGATGATAACCTATTTCCTGTCCTTGTATATATGTGTCTAGAACTGGAGGCAAACCCAGATGCTGTGACTGTGGTTGTTCATACCAGAGAGGACAGGGAAGCCTTGAAACTCATCAACCTGATACAGATGGTCCCAGCTCTGGAGGCAGGTATGGTGGTACTGATCAGGTTTGATAGAGTACACTAAATATGATCATACTGTAATGATGACAAAATATAAACTGTTGCAAATAGCCATCTCAGAATCTGTTTGTGTGTTTCCCAGGCCAGCTTGTACGGGAGTTTCCAGTGTTAGGTGTGTTGGATGGGGTGTTTTTCCTGGGTGTGGTTGATGAGCTGTATTGTAGTAAGTCTGGGGATCTGGTCCTGAGTGAACTGAAGACCCGCAGTCACAACTCCCTGCCGCATCCTGCCCAGGCCAAGGGACACTCTCTACAGGTAGGCTCTACAAAGTGCCGGTCCAGCCAATACATGACATAAGAGGCCGCTAGCGGGACTGTCATACCAAAAAGTGTCCCCCTCTGCGTCACAATGGGATTCGATCAACTATTAGTGTCCATTGCTATATCAACGGTGTGATGTCCTAATGATTCGAATTTTGGAGATCATTACAGCCTAAATGACGTTATTTTTATCATCGCTATGCAAACACCCGGCTAGAATTTCTGTTGTGCGTCTTGTCGAGATCAGTGGTGCCTTCATAGTACTTCGCCTGGTTGGAAAGAGAAAATAAAATCTCCTTGAGGGATGCCATTGAAGTGCAAGCTACATACTCAAACTGGACAGAAAGCTACAATAACAGGTACTATAATAGCTAGCTAAATATAACTGGTTAGCTAGCCCGCTATTGTAGCTGGCTAGTTGACTTATTTATTTAACCTTTTATTTAACTAGGCAAGTCAGTTAAGGGCTGGGATTAAAAATCAAACAATTATAATATATATATATATATGGCCAAAGACACCACGACGAGAGACAACACAACTACATAGAGACCAAAGACAAACTACCAAGAAAAACATGACAACACAGCATGGTAGCAACACAACATGGTAGTAGCACAACATGGTACAAGCATTATTGGGCACAGACAACAGCACAAAGGGCAAGAAGGTAGAAGCAAAGCAGCCACAACTGTCAGTAAGAGTGTCCATGATTGAATGAAGAGATGGAGATACAACTGTCCAGTTTGAGTGTTTGTTACAGCTCGTTCCAGTCACTTGCTGCAGTGAACTGAAAAGAGGAGCGACACAGGGATGTGTGTGCTTTGGGGACCTTTAACAGAATGTGACTGGCAGAACGGGTGTTATGTGGAGGATGAGGGCTGCTGTAGATATCTCAGATAGGGGTGAGTGAGGCCTAAGAGGGTTTTATAAATAAGCAACAAGTGGGTATTGTGACTATACACAGATGACCAATTTACAGAGTAGTAAAGAGTGCAGTGATGTGTCCTATAAGGAGCATTGGTGGCAAATCTGATGGCCAAATGGTAAAGAACACCTAGTTGCTCGAGAGCACCCTTACCTGCCGATCCATAAATTAAGTCTCTGTAATCTAGCATGGGATGGATGGTAATCTGAAACAGGGTTAGTTTGGCAGCTGGGGTGAAAGGGGAGCGATTACGATAAGAGGAAACCAAGTCTAGATTTAACTTTAGCCTGCAGCTTTGATATTTGCTGAGAGAAGGACAGTGTACCGTCTAGCCATACTCCCAAATACTTGTATGAGGTGACTACCTCAAGCTCTAAACCCTCAGAGGTAGTAATCACACTTGTGGGGAGAGGGACATTCCTCTTACCAAACCACATGACTTGTTTTTTTTAGGTGTTCAGCACAAGGTTAAGGGTAGAGAGAGCTTGTTGGACACTAAGAAAGGTTTGTTGTAGAGCCTTTAACACACAATCCAATGGAGGGGCCAGCTGAGTATAAGACTGTATCATCTGCATATAAATGGATGAGAGAGCTTCCTACAACCTGAGCTATGTTGTTGATGTAAATTGAGAAGATCGTGGGGCTTAGGATCGAGCCTTGGGGTATTTCTCTTGGTGATAGGCAGTGGCTGAGACAGCCGATTTTCTGAATTCATGCACTCTTTGAGAGATGTAGTTAGCAATCCTGGCCAAAGACCCCTCAGACACCAATACTCCTTAGTCAATACCCACAAGAATGGAATGGTCTACTGTATCAAAAGCTTTGGCCAAGTCAATAAAAATAGCAGTACAACATTGCTTAGAATCAAGGGCAATGGTGACATCATTGAGGACATAAGGTTGCAGTGATGCTTCCATAACCTGAGCGGAAACCACATTGCATACCCGAGAGAATACTATAGACATCAAGAAAGCCGGACAGTTGGTTATTGACAAGTTTTTCCCACACTTTTGATAAACAGGGCAAATAGAAATAGGCCTGTAACAGTTCGGACCAGCTTGATCTCACCCTTTAAATAAAGAACAAATTGGCTGCCTTCCAAGCAATTGGAACCTCACCAGAAAGTGAGACAGGCTTGGTGATGATAGGGACAGCAACCTTAAAGAAGGGTCTAAACATCTGACCCAGATGTTTTTTTTGGGGGTCAAGTTTAAGGAGCTCCTTTAGCACCTCGGACTCAGTGACTACCTGTAGGGAGAAACTTTGTAGCGGGGCAGGGGGAAAAGAGGGAGATTAGGAAATGTTGGACGTGCAAGGAAGCATGGCTGAGTCAAATATGAATCCTGACTTAATGAAGTGGTGATTTAAAGAGCTCAGCCATGTGCTTCTTGTCAGTGACAACCACATCATCAACATTAAGGGACATGGGCAGCTGTGAGGAGGAGGGTTTATTCTGCAGGTCTTTAACCATTTTCCAGAACATCTTGGGGTTAGACCCAGAGAGGGAGAACTGCTCCTTAAAGTAACTAACTTTGGCCCTCTGGATAGCTTGAGTGCACTTACTTCTCATTTGCTTGAATAAGAGCCAGTCAGCCTGCGAATGCGTGTGCCGAGCCTTTCGCCAAATGCAATTCTTGAGGTTGAGTAACTCTGCAAGATCACGGTCGAACCAGGGGCTGAACTTGTTTCTTTATGGGGGCATGTTTGTTAACAATACCACTGAAAATATGAAAAGAGAAGGTCCAAGCATCTTCGACAGAGTATCAAGCTGATTTTTATACCATTTTAAAGAGGCCAGTTCATGAAGGAAGGCTTGCTCATTAAGTTTTTTAGCAAGCCTTTATGGCAAATCAGGACAGGTCGTTTCACTGAGCAGCCATTACGAACACAGGCTGTAAAACAGTGATCACTAAGGTCATTACAGAAAACACCAGACTGATACCTATCAGGGTTATTTGTGAGGATAACATTGAGGAGAGTAGCCTTTTCTGGGGTTTTGGAGTCAAAAAGATTTAGGGAGTACCATTGCTTTAGGACTTGGTCAGGTGGTTTAAGCATGTCCCAGTTTAGCAGCCCTAAACTGGGACATGCTTAAACCACCTGACCAAGTCCTAAGGTACAGGCCGGTGCTGATGGAGGACGTTAGCACCTAGCAACAGTCAACAATAAGCTATTTGAAAGTTTAATGCTTAAAACCAGTAAATCAAATTGTTTGGGGACAGACTTTGTGGATACAACTGGACACTGAAGGTGATCATTGGTAAAGATTGCCACTCCCCCACCTTAGGAAGATCTGTCTTGCTTGAAAAAGGTTAACCTTTCTGGTTATAACATCAGTATTCAAAACACTCTGCCTTGACCACATCTCAGTAATGACCAGCACATCTGGATTGGAGCTGTGAACCCACACTTTCAATTGATCCATTTTAGGTAATAAGCTTCTAGTGTTAACGTGCAGAAAACTCAGTGAATGGTCTTTGAACAGCAGGAGTGGGCTTCAGAGTGGGCTTCAAAGGGTGCTTCAAAGACTCCTGCCACTTGTTGGTCCCAAAAACAACATCTTTTACTTCACACCTCAGTGCTAATTGAAGTTGTATCTGGCATTCAGTCCCCATAAACTCTGTTCCAGGTTGGATGGTGTCCTCAGGTCTCTGCTGTTTGTTTGCTAGAACACCCCCTGTATAGCTTGGAAAAAGGAAACATTGGTAGTGGTAATTGCTCTAATTTTGGTCAAAATTAGGTTGTAGGTTTTGATCTGGAGCGAAGGCCATTCTGTGGAGGGTAGCATCCTGCATATGTCCCTGCTGAAAAATTCAAGTTTATCTAACTCCAAATCTATAATTTTGTAAAAAATGTTGAATTATGTGAGAGCTCACATGCAGCTGTCTCTCTCTCTGAGGGAGGTGGGTGACTAGGCAGGCTGAGGTAAATTAGGACAGTAGCTAGCAACGTCAATCTAAAAACAGGTTACAATTTTTCTTCCTATTAACAAAGTCTGTTCTTTCCAGTCTTTTCGGTCCTCTGAAGCAGAAGGTAGTCAGCAGGTTGTCACCGTCAAAAATACCGTCCTTGGAGAGCAATTCTGAGGTATTAATTTTGCGCGGACTGAGTGAGCTCTTATGAGGTGAACTAGAACTACCCTCGTCCTCCTTCCTTCGCGACCACTACGAGGTAAAAGCAAGCAACCAGTATAGCAATGGACGCTTTGGTTCATTACGTAATCAGGTCAGAATTTCGCAAGTTCAAGCAACAGCCCTTGCAACAGAAGCTAGAACTCATTGAATCCCATTGTGGGGGGGGACTCTTTTTGGCAGGGGGACACTATTTGGCATGACAGGCCCCCAACCATCTACACTGTAAACAAAAATCAAGTTGTTTCAACTAAATATTATTAAGTAACTGGTTCCACAACCTTTTTTTTAGTTTACTCAACTTTTTGATCAAAGTGTTACCAGAACTTAACATTTTGTAGTTGCCCAAACTTAGCTCCAACATGAGAGAACTTAGGCAGAAATTGTCAACTTAAAATGTGTTTTTCTCAAAGTGTCTCGTGTTCATTTAGTTTGAAATTGTTATTTGGGCAGCTTACCTAAAATAATGTTACACACACAGTGATTTTAACATACAATGTTTTTAACTTACATATTGTACATGATTACATTGCATGTTAATTTATACAGTAATTCATATTCAACATTTCCTCACCTGGGATTTGGTTCATTTGGTTCACAGCATTCCAATCTTCTGGAGCCAAGTTTGGGCCAACACATTTTCTTTTAGTTCAGGTAACACTAGGACCGAAAAGTTGAGTAAACAAAAAAAAAAGGCTCTGGAACCAGTGTAGCACTTACACTACCGTTCAAAAGTTTGGGGTCACTTAGAAATGTCCTTGTTTTTCAAAGAAAAGCACATTATTTTGTCCATTTAAAATAACATAACGTTTATCAGAAATACAGTGTAGACTTTGTTAATGTTCCAAATGACTATTTTTGCTGGAAACAGCAGATATTTTATGGAATATCTACATAGGCTCATTATCAGCAACCATCACTCTTGTATTCCAATGGCAAGTTGTGTTAGCTAATCCAAGTTTCATTTTAAAAGGCTAATAGATCATTAGAAAACCCTTTTGCAATTATGTTAGCACAGCTTAAAACTGTTGTGCTAATTAAAGATCAATAAAACTGGCCTTCTTTAGAAGAGTTGAGTATCTGGAGCATCAGCATTTGTGGGTTCGATTACAGGCTCAAAATAACCAGAAACAAAGAGCTTTCTTCTGAAACTTGTCGGTCTTTTCCTGTTCTGAGAAATGAAGGCTATTCCATGTGAAAAATTGGCAAGAAACTGAAAATCTCGTACAATTCTGTGTACTACTCCCTTCACAGAACAGCGCTGTGGCTCTAATCAGAATAGAAAGGAGTGTGAGGCCCCGGTGCACAACTGAGCAAGAGGACAAGTACATTAAAGTGTCTAGTTTGAGAAACAGACGCCTCACAAATCTTCAAGTGGCAGCTTCATTAAACAGTACCCTCAAAACACCTGTCTCAACATCAACAGTGAAGAGGTGACTCCGGGATGCTGGCCTGCTAGCAAAAACAAGGACATTTCTAAGTGACCCCAAATTTTTGAACGGTAGTGTATATCTCAATGCCTTAAATTACAATCTTGCATTCGGGGCTTTCTGGCAGTCTTCGTGGTATTAATATGCAGGGAGCATAAATTGTACAATTGTTAACTAACAAATACTTTTTTCAAGTTAGAACCCATGTATAGAACCCAACTACATACATATATATATTAGGGACATATATATTAGGGACCATTATCTGCTACCTGGACTTTATTCATAATTAGTTGAAACAAGTTTTCTTTACAGTGTAGCTTAGGGCCCCCAAAAGGCCCTATGCTACACTACCACACCACACACTATGTCGCTCTGATGTTTCGCTGACCTCTTTGGTGTTGCTCTTTTTTTGACCTTTCTCTCTCTTTCTGGTCTCTCTCATTTATCTGTCCCTCTGGTCTCTGACTCTTCTCTGATTGCTCTCTCTCTGATCACTTTCTCTCTCTGATCTCTCTGTCAGGTGGGTGTGTATAAGCTGCTGTTTGACTCCATGGTTCAGGGTTCTATGAAGAGGGATCAGCTCCTCCACTTCCTCAAGCTCCGGCCCCACCAGGCCTTTGGGTCAGAGCTCCAGAGGTATGCCCAGAAATTGGGCCTCCTGGCAGTCACCTTTGGAGAGCTTGTGGACCACCTGTTGGTTGTGCTACATTTCTCTAACCTCCAGCCCATTGACAAGCTATGCCTGGAATACAGACATCAGAGCTCCGGAGTCCTCATAGGAAACAGGGAGGTAGAGTTTGAGGAGACCCAGCTAAGGGCTGAGCTCAGGGACTACCTGGCCTTCTGGAGGGGGGAGAGGGAGCCCCATGGAGTGGATATTGAGGATATAGAAGAGGCTTGGAAGTGTAGGATGTGCCCCTATGAGGAGAGCTGTGAATGGAGGAGGAATAGGTTGCAAGAGGTGATGGTTGATGGCAGTAAGAAAGCCAAATTGGATGGTTCTAAATCCGAGACTCCCAATTCAAGTCGGAGAGTCCCAAATTGAAGTTTGTCAGGTCTGAGAATCCAAGGTTGGACAGTCCAACAGTGGATAGCCTGACATCTGGATGACTTCCGTCATGATTTTATGGGTTTACAATAGGATTGAATAGCAGGGAGGGGCATCCCATTCTGGGTTCGAGTCCAGGCTCTATCACAGCCGGCCGTGACCAGGAGACCCATGGGGCGGTGCACAATTGGCCCAGCGTCGTCCGGGTTAGGGGAGGGTTTGGTCGGCAAGAATATCCTTGTCCCATCGCACTAGCGACTTCTGTGGCTGGGCGGGCGTAGTGCACGCTGAACCGGGTTACCGAGATCTACTGAGATTTCCCACCCAAACCTACTCCCTTTTCCCAGGGTAAATTAGAATACATTATTTCAGTATGACGTAAAATGGAACTGTTAAATTTATACAGTTGAAGTCGGAAGTTTACGTACACTTAGGTAGGAGTTAACTCATTTTTCAACCACTCCACAAATTTCTTGTTAACAAACTATAGTTTTGGCAAGTCTGTTAGGACATCTACTGTGTGAATAACGCAAGTAATTTTCCAACAATTGTTTACAGGCAGATTATTTCACTTATTCACAGTATCACAATTCCAATGGGTCAGAAGTAGGGGTTGACCGATTTAATCGGAATGGCCGATTTAATTAGGGCCGATTTCAAGCTTTCATAACAATCGGAAATCGGTATTTTTGGACACCGATTTGGCCTATTTTTAAAATTATATATTTTATTTTTTACACCTTTTATTTAACTAGGCAAGTAAGTTAAGAACACGTTCTTATTTTCAATGACGGCCTTGGAACGGTGGGTTAACTGCCTTGTTTAGGAGCAGAACGACAGATTTTTACCTTGTCAGCTCGGGGATTCAATCTTGCAACCTTATGGTTAACTAGTCCAACGCGTTAACCACCTGCCTCTCATTGCACTCCACAAGGAGCCTACCTGTTACGCGAATGCAGTAAGAAGCCAAGGTAAGTTGCTAGCTAGCATTAAACGGATCTTATAAAAAAACAATAAATCAATCATAATCACTAGTTAACTACACATGGTTGATATTACTAGTTTATCTAGCGTGTCCTGCGTTGCATATAATCGATGCGGTGCGCATTCGCGGAAAAAGGACTGTCGTTGCTCCAACGTGTACCTAACCATAAACATCAATGCCTTTAAATCAATACACAAGTATATATTTTTAAACCTGCATCTTTAGTTAGCTAAAAGAAATCCAGGTTAACAGGCAATTTTAACCAGGTGATATTGTATCACTTCTCTTGCGTTGATTGCACGCAGAGTCAGGGTATATGCGATAATAATAAACGTTTTGTTTTCGAAATGATAGTTTCCGGATTCGACCATATTAATGACCAAAGGCTCGTATTTCTGTGTGTTATTATGTTAGGATTTGATATTTTATAGTGCAGTCTGACTGAGCGGTGGTAGGCAGCAGCAGGCTCGTAACCATTCATTCAAACAGCACTTTTGTGCGTTTTGCCAGCAGCTCTTCGCTGTGCATCAAGCATTGAGCTGTTTATGACTTCAAGTCTATCAACTCCCAAGATTAGGCTGGTGTAACCGATGTGAAATGGCTAGCTAGTTAGCGGGGTGCGCACTAATAGCGTTTCAAACGTCATTCGCTCTGAGATTTGGACTAGTTGTTCCCCTTGCACTGCATCAAGCCCAGGTAGGGGCGAGGAGAGGGATGGAAGCTATACTGTTACACTGGCAATACTAAAGTGCCTATAAGAACATCCAATAGTCAAAGGTATATGGAATACAAATGGTATAGAGAGAAATAGTCCTATAAATACTATATTAACTACAACCTAAAACCTCTTACCTGGGAATATTGCATTTATGTCCCCCCCCCCCAGTTTTCTCATTGCAATGTGATACAAAAAGTGGCAACAGTGTGCTTTAGGACCATGTGGACGCCTCAGCACAGTCGGCTGGATTTTGGACCATGTGGACACCATAGTGGTCTGTCAGGCTGTGTGGAGGCCAAGTTTCTGGAAGGCTGGATTTTTTTCTTGTTCAGTTTGTCCTTTTGTTTTATCTTGTTTATTTTCATATTTTTCCTATAAAGCACATTGTGTTGCATTCCATGGCGTAAATGTGCTGTATAAATTAAGCTTGATTTGATTTGACCAGTTTGTCATTAGTTGTTCCATTTGTTATCCTTTTGTTTTTTTTATCTTGTTTTTGTAGTAAATATTTCAGCTTATTTTCATTTGTTTTTTCCTGTAAAGCAAATTGTTGCATTCCATGTCTGAAATGTGCTGTATAAATAAAGATTGATTTGACCATCATAGTTCAGTGTGTATGTGTTGCCCTCTTTCACAGAGTTGTATAAAAGCAAGCCGAGCAGAAACTTGGCTACTCTTTTAGTTGACTGATGTAGCTGGCAAGGTAACTGTTTAAAACGAAACTACTATTTTTTTTTTTTTTTTTCCAGTGCTGAGCTAGTATTGTAACTGACGTAAAGTTAGCTAATGTTTCATCCCCTCACGAAGCTAGTAACTACCGCAGCCAGGTAAGCTCTAGCCAGCTTTCTGTCAGATTGCATTATGAGGTGGCTATTTGTACGATCTGACAGCGGTTGTTTTTATGGAAATGTTTTGTAGCCCTTGTTTTGTCCGGTTTCAACAGAAGTAAATGAACTTGGCTAGCTTTTGCCAGTTTTATCAGAGGGAGAGAGCTGGTTAAAAGTCGGCTAACGTTACTGTAGCTATTCTTTTTTTCTTCAATCACAGTAGACCTGAGTCAAACGATAACCATCGACCAAATGATTGAAAGACGATATTCTGACGTTGTTCATTGCAATGTGAATTTATATTAGTCAATATGGCATGTAACATTATTGATCTGTCAGTTTCCCGAGCTAATTCCCTACTTTTCACATTGACACAGTAATAAACGGCTCTAATGTTCAATGCTTCAATAGCACAGTACAGATCTGCGCTGTACCAATTTTTTTCGTACTCCTCCCGCCCGCAGTTTTTCATACCGCACCCACTAGCTTTCTGCGCTACCGCAAGAACTGGTCCCAAACCCAACCACAGTCCTGACATGTTATTTTAGGCGAATGTGACGCAACCCATTGCCAACCATGATCCCAACAACGTTGTGCCCTATAGGTAATATCAAATGCACAAAAATAACTTGAAATAGGTTAAATTACCAGAAGTTCTCACATGGCCCTTATATTAGGCTATCTGTATTACTGGGATATATCAGTGACCTTTTATCCACCCGTGTACTTAATCAGCTTCTTGATATGCCACACCTGTGAGGTGGATGGATTATCTTGGCAAAGGAGAAACGCTCACTAACAGGGATGTAAACACATTTGTGCACAACATTTGAAAGACGTTTTTTGTGTGTTTGGACAATTTCTGGGATGTTTTATTTGCGCTCATGAAACATGGGATGAACACCTTTACGTGGGTTTATATTTTTGTTCAGTATATTTTATAGTTTAACGTAAACTCACCCCATTCCGTACAAAAGTGCGCAAACACAACATTCAAACGAGGCGACAAAGAAAACTAATGGGACTGTAGCGACTGAAGTCAAAATCGGGGGTGTGAACTAGGTTTCTATTCAAGCGTTGATCGACATGGTAATGGCTCTATAGTATTGGAGAAAAGTTGAAAAATCTTCTATCATCCTTTAAAAACAAGACGGGGGTAAGGGGGATACCTGGTCATTTTTTTTCGTCATCATTCTCAAAGCCGCTGTTTACTTATAAGATCACTTTAGCACCGCCCTAAAAACCCGATTCAAATTCGACACAAACCTTCAAATAGGTATGTAATGACACATTAAATAAACTCTTTATAGTGTTTTATTTACATTTTAGAGGCGATAAGGTGATAAGTTGGACGGATCGAGTGAAAAAAAGCTATTTTCCCACACAAGATCTCTCCTTCTCACTATCACGCATTAGCTTCGCTTCCCCACCCGCCATTTTTAAAAAGACCCGACGGGGCTCATTGCCTGCTTGAGTTATGCAGAAACGGGCAGCGTTTAGGTCATGTAATTGATTCTGTTGGAAAGGGGAGAAATTGTGCTTTACAATGGTATTGACATTAAGGACAATTGTACGGACCAAGGCGATGTACGAGTTTACGTTACCTTGAAAGAGTGGGAAGATTTTCAGATGGAGAAATATGGGTGATCAACATTTATTTCTAGGCTATTCTATTTAGGAAATACATTTCCTTGGAAAGATAACTGCCCTGTGCTTCTCTGCCCATTCATAGGCTATATAGCCTACTCTATTTAATTGAGACCAAACGCACACCTCATCTTGCAGGTATGGCTACTGAATTTGAAGCAGCAAGAATGATGACAGTGACACTTGCTACGTTTTGCTTAGACCTAGAAAATATCCAGTGCTTAATTTGAGCTGGATCCTGCGGGAACAGGATCCAGCACCTCTCAGATTTGACTTAGTTTGTTCTGGCACCTATTTCCCCGGATGCAGTACCTCTCGCAGCAAGATGTATTAATTGTTTCACTGTTCGCACTGTAACCATTCTAATAAAAGCAATCAGCTAAATCAAGTTCTCATTATTTCTCCCGCCCCACAAAAAAACCATCACGTAAAAGCGCGGGGGTCCTTCTGTGTAATCATCCTATCCTGCAACACTGATCACAGATCTGCTCTCTTATTTGTAGACATAGAGGTTATGGGGAGGGCCGGTGTGGAAAGTAACTGATCTTGGCACAGGTCTTGTCTTGGTAGTGGTGGTCAGCTAGTGAAGGTCCCTACGTAAATCACGGAATGTAGCTAGGCTAGTCGTCTCACTACTGAATTTGAAACGTGGGAAAGCCAAATAAAAAATGGATGAGAGAAGGCAATCGAGTTTGATTACGTTTTTTTTCAAGTCCACAAATCCAGAGAAAGATGGTGATTTGAACCCTAAACGACCCAGAAAACTGCCAGTGGAGAAGAGGAGTGAGGGGAAATCCACTCCTGATGGCGATGCTTTAGCTAGCAGCTAATCCCGCCAGTTCAGCAGTTCTACCGGCACCTACACTAGCTAGTAGCGAGTCATACTCAGCGGGAGGCAGGGTCAGTTCAAGAACAAGCAAATTTATAACCCTGGCTTTTCGTGCAAAATTCAAAACTGGGCTGTACAATAACAGGCCCGCTAATGGCTTTGAGCAAGAAATTGACTTTGAGCAATACTTTTACTTTCAAGAGTTAAATTAACTTGACATGAGGAGAGTCATTGTGGGAGGTATTGAAAACTAATGTAGGAACATATTTTTCCTTTCCAAACTTATTCTGTACTGTGAAGTTAATAGTTAACAAAATGGCGCCGGAAGAAATGGCAGCAGTTTTACGGGTGCCCAACCAATTGTGCTATTATGCGTTTTTGTTCATGTTATTTGTAACTTATTTTGTACATAATGTTTCTGCAACCGTATCTTAAGACAAAAAAGAGCTGGATATCAGGATAGCGATCACTCACCTCCGATTAGATGAAGATTTTTTTCTTCAACAAGCAAGACTCACAGGACATTCATCAAACACCCGACAGGGCCAACATCCCTGTTATTTTCAAGAAGAAGCGACACAGATACAGAGGACAAAGAGCCGGATGCCTGGTCAGGACCCAAAAAAGGTGAGTGCGAAAGCTGCCGTTACTGTCAATACTATTCACCAACCTGCAATCATTGGACAATAAACTAGATGAGGTACGATCACGAATACCCTACCAATGGGACATCAAAACTGTAATATCCTATGTTTCACGGTATCGTGGCTGAATGACTTCATGGATATTCATCTAGCAGGATATACGCAGCACCGGCAAGATAAAACAGCACACTCCAAGACGAGGGGGGCGGTCTGTGCATATTTGTAAACAACAGCTGGTGCGTGAAATCTAAGGAAGTCTCTAGAAGTAGAGTATACTGTGATAAATTGCATGCCTCACTACTTGCCTAGAGAGTTTTCAGCTATACTTTTCGTGGCTGTTTATTTACCACCACAGACAGATGCTGGCTCTAAGACCGTCAGCTGTATAAGGAAATAAGCAAACAGGAAACCACTCACCCAGAGGCGGCGCTCCTAGTGGCCGGAGACTTTAATGCAGGGAAACTTAAATCAGTTCTACGAAATTTCCATCAACATGTTAAATGTGCAACCAGAGGGAAAAAAATCTAGCTCACCTGTACTCCTCACACACAAACACGTACAAAGCTCTCCCTCGCCCTCCATTTGGTAAATCCGACCACAACTCTATCCTCCTGGTTCCTGCTTACAAGCAAAAATGTAAGCAGGAAACACCAGTGACTCGGTCTATAAGAAAAGTGGTCAGATGAAGCAGATGCTAAACTTCAGGACTGTTTTGCTATCACAGACTGGAATATGTTCCGGGATTCTTCTGATGGCATTGAGGAGTACAACACATCAGTCACTGATTTTATCAAGAAGTGCATCGAGGATGTCGTCCCCACAGTGACTACGTACATACCCCATCTGGAAGCCATGGATTACAGGCAACATTTGCACTGAGCTAAAGGGTAGAGCTGCCGCTTTCAAGGTGCGGTACTCGAACCCGGAATCTTACAAGAAATCCTGCTATGCGACGAACCATCAAACAGGAAAAGTGTCAATACAGGGCTAAGATTGAATCATACTACACCGGCTCCGACGCTCATCTTATGTTGCAGGGCTTGCAAACTATTACAGACTACAAAGGGAAGCACAGCCGCTACCAGACAAGCTAAATCACTTCTATGCTCGCCTTGAGGCAAGCAACACTGAGGCATGAATGAGAGCATCAGCTATTCCGGACGAATGTGTGGTCACGCTCTCCGTAGCTGACGTGAGTAAGACCTTTAAACAGGTCAACATACACAAGGCTGCGGGGCCAGACTGATTACCAGGACGTGTGCTCCGGGCATGTGCTGACCTACTGGCAGGTGTCTTCACTGACATTTTCAACATGTCCCTGATTGAGTCTGTAATACCAAAATGTTGCAAGCAGACCACCATAGTCCCTGTGCCCAAGAACACAAAGGCAACCTGCCTAAATGACTACAGACCCGTAGCACTCACATCCTAGACCCACTCCAATTTGCATACCACCCAAACAGATCCACAGATTATGCAATCTCTATTGCACTTCACACTGCCCTTTCCCACCTGGTCAAAAGGAACACCTATGTGAGAATGCTATTCATTGACTACAGCTTAGCGTTCAACACCATAGTACCCTCAAAGCTCATCACTAAGCTAAGGATCCTGGGACTAAACACCTCCCTCTGCAACTGGTTCCTGGACTTCCTGATGCCTGATGGGCCACCCCCAGGTGGTGAGGGTAGGTAGCAACACATCTGCCACTCTGATCCTCAACACGGGAGCGCCCCAGGGGTGTGTGCTCGGTCCCCTCCTGTACTCCCTGTTCCCCCATGACTGCATGGCCAGGCACGACTCCAACACCATCATTAAGTTTGCAAATGACACAACAGTGGTAGGCCTGATCACCGACAACGACAAGACAGCCTATAGGGAGGAGGTCAGAGACCTGGCCGGGTGGTGCCAGAATAACAACCTATCCCTCAACGTAACCAAGACTAAGGAGATGATTGTGGACTACAAGAAAAGGAGCACCGAGCACGCCCCCATTCTCATCGACGGGGCTGTAGTGGAGCAGGTTGAGAGCTTCAAGTTCCTTGGTGTCCACATCAACAACAAACTAAAAATGGTCCAAACACACCAAGACAATCGTGAAGAGGGCACAACAAAGCCTATTCCCCAACAGGGAATGAAAAAGATTTTGCATGGGTCCTGAGATCCTCAAAAGGTTCTACAGCTGCACCATCAAGAGCATCCTGGCCGGTTGCATCACTGCTTGCTACGGCAATTGCTCGGCCTCCGACCGCAAGGCACTTCAGAGGGTAGTGCGTACGGCCCAGTACATCACTGGGGCAAAGCTGCCTGCCATCCAGGACCTCTACACCAGGCGGTGCCAGAGGAAAGCCCTAAAAATTGTCAAAGACCCCAGCCACCCCAGTCATAGACTGTTCTCTCTACTACCGCATGGCAAGCGGTACCGGAGTGCCAAGTCTAGGACAAAAAGGCTTCTCAACAGTTTTTACCTCCAAGCCATAAGACTCCTGAACAGGTAATCAAATGGCTACCCGGACTATTTGCATTGTGTGCCCCCCCAACCCCTCTTTTTACTCTCTGTTTATCATATATGCATAGTCACTTTATTTATACATTCATGTACATACTACCTCAATTGGGCCGACCAACCAGTGCTCCCGCACATTGGCTAACCGGGCTATCTGCATTGTGTCCCACCCACCACCCGCCAACCCCTCTTTTACGCTACTGCAACTCTCTGTTTATCATATATGCATAGTCACTTTAACCATATCTATATGTACATACTACCTCAATCAGCCTGACTAACCGGTGTCTATACAGTGAGGGGAAAAAAGTATTTGATCCCCTGCTGATTTTGTACGTTTGCCCACTAACAAAGAAATGATCAGTCTATAATTTTAATGGTAGGTTTATTTGAACAGTGAGAGACAGAATAACAACAAAAAAAATCCAGAAAAACGCAGGTCAAAAATGTTATAAATTGATTTTCATTTTAATGAGGGAAATAAGTATTTGACCCCCTCTCAATCAGAAAGATTTCTGGCTCCCAGGTGTCTTTTATACAGGTAATGAGCTGAGATTAGAGCACACTCTTAAAGGGAGTGCTCCTAATCTCAGTTTGTTACCTGTATAAAAGACACCTGTCCACAGAAGCAATCAATCAATCAGATTCCAAACTCTCCACCATGAATCAAGAGCCTTGCTAGCTCAAATTTGTTTTGTGCGTGCAGCAAACTGTGAGTAGCATTTTTTTAGTTACTTGTATACTTGTATAGTTTAGGTCAGAAATTGTACAACATATTCACAATGAGATCGCTAGCATTTAGTTAGTATTCTCAATGGGATTTTACATGTACTTGTTAGCATTTTCTAACCTTCGGATTACAGTGTATAAATGGGGTTTGAAAATAGCCCCCCTTGTGTTCGGTGCCGGTATTACCAAATATCCAGGTCGGTATTAAGGTATGACAGTTTGGGTACCGCCCAAGCCTAATAGAGAGAGGAAGTATAGGCTTATACACATGTCGCACAACATTAGGGAAACAATTATGAAAGAGAGCCTATGTATGCGTCATCCTACTAATTATAATAATGTAAACTATTTTGAGCTTGGCACATGAAATGTCTTTAATATTGGTCTCATAAAATATATGGCTCATCAGGCTCAGGTAGAATCAGGCTTGAATTTTCATGCTGATCAAAGCTCTAATCAAATCCAGACATATTTATATGCTTTATATGCTATGCTTTAGAATGACACTTCTGGTTTTGGAGGGAAATACCAGGTTACCTGGGAGAAAAGTAATTTATTCTAGGGATGGAACATTTGTAAAATACTGGGAAAATATTCAACACTAGTGTACAGGTGTCTTAACTTATCTTTTTTTCTTATTTTTTTTAAGGAAGGGGTCAAGTATTAGAACATGAAGGACAAACAATACAGCATCAAGACACTATCAAACATGTCTTTCCGCAACAGAGCCATCCTTATGTGTGAGGGTGCGTGTGTACGATAGTGAAATATGTCATAGTTTCCTTTACCACGATCACCATCTTGTGAAACCCGATTCCTCCAAGATCCCCCCACAGTTATCCAAGAACAGCCCCTCAACCATTCGAGACCCCTCCCCCGGAATAGAATAAAATAAAATAAATACAATTAATTCCATTCCCCACCATCAAGAAACCCCCAATGCACCATCAACCAAGATAATGAAATAAAGAGAAAAAAGGAAAATACAGAAGAAAACTGCAAACAACAATGCAAAAAAAAAAATATATATATATATATATAATAAATGTAAAACAAGGGACATCAAGGACAACTGAAATCATAACAGCAATGCCAGGTGTCTTATTCTTAATTTGTTCATTATGTTGTCACTGAGAATTTTCCTGCTCCACAGGAAATTCAATTGAGCCTTGTGATTTACATAAATTAATTGAAAACCTGCAGTTCTTTCCCTCTCGCTCGCTTAAAGACAACACAAGATAGATAGATATTGGTCTCCACCATGACATACAGTACAACTGTATCCGAAATGCAGCCGTAATCTGCACATAAACTATAGCCTACCTGTAACCTTGTGGCGAAATCTGCACGGAGCCTTCACCGTGCACTGCCACTTTAAGAGCGCATGAGCAGTAAAGAAGGAGGAAATAAAGAGAGCTCATTCAGCTCTTTGGGGAGGGGCTCTTTGGTGGCGCGACAGTTTGATTGTGTGTGCTGTGCTGCAGAAGTTTTGTTTGTTTTCAGCGTGTGTAGTTTAGAGTGTTTAACTCAATCATCGGTGTAATCGCTCTAGGTCGTGGTTGTTTTCGTTTGGGACCACGCCCGTTATGGATCGCATGGATTAGTAGCAACATTGTTGCGAAGCTTTAACATACAAACCAACAAACCATCGGACAGTCAGACAGTACACCTGCACGCCTGAAGACCACAGCTAAGATCTCTCGTCTTCTCTTTCTCTTTTTCTCTTCCCTCTATCGTTCCAGTGCTTTACCCTGCAACAGACTCTCTATTTTTCCAATGCACTTCCTATTGAAGTTCATTAGAGCTGGACTATTATTGCCCTGCCAGAAGTATTTGGACATTTTAGTTAAAAGGGAGGTTGCTTGCAAGTTGTGTATTGTTATGTGAACTGTATTGAGGTGTACTAATGACATGTGGCCGAGAAGACTGTGGACATTTTTAAGGCCTTTGTTGTGTCGATGAACACCCCCCACATTCATACCCTCTGCACTCATCCACTAGAAAATAATACAGATTATTGCAAATCCTATGTTGATGACTGGGTTCGTTCTTGTATGAAGTTGCTGTTGAATTGCTCTGCCATTATTAGTATTACTATTATTGTATGAGGTATTCTTGTTTGGGTTACCCCTGTGCTGTGATGTGGGTTTTATATGGTGTGTATTCTTTTTTCTCTCCACTGGCTATCTGGTAAACAGGCTACCCTCTAGGCAGTCTCTTCTGCTGATGCGTGTGGGTCTGGTAGTGGTACTCTCTATTCTACTCTTTTCCTTTCGGCATGGTTAATACCTGCCTGGCGCCCGAACAAAATCTTTCTTTACCCCTCTCTAATAAATACCGCTACAACCTATCAAATCTGATTTTCTATTAGATATGATAACTTTTTTTTTTTAAATGGTCAAATCCTCCTGCCTCAAGATTATTTTACTCCTGTGACAAAACTGGTCAAATTAAGATGTAACATCTCTAGTGTGAAGTGTGGTTCAGAAAGCTTCTACCGCAGCCTTAAGCCAGTAAACTTATTAAGCAATCAGATGTGCAATAAGAAGGGTACATTCCTTTTTATAACAATATGTTTCTATATAAATATATATTCTACATGTACAGTGTCTTCAAAAAGTATTCCCACCCCTTGACTTTTTTCACATTTTGTTGTGTTACAGCCTAAATTTAAAATTGATAAAATTGAGATTTTGTCACTGATCTACAAATCAAATCAAATTTATTTATATAGCCCTTCGTACATCAGCTGATATCTCAAAGTGCTGTACAGAAACCCAGCCTAAAACCCCAAACAGCAAGCAATGCAGGTGTAGAAGCACGGTGGCTAGGAAAAACTCCCTAGAAAGGCCACACACCCCATAATGTCAAAATGGAATTATGTTTTTACTCCACAATACTAACATAAATTAGAGTGAAAAGAAGGAAGACTGTATAGAATAAAAAATATTCCAAAACATGCATCCTGTTTGCAATAAGGCACTAAAGTAAAAAAATGCAAAAAATGGGGCAAAGAAATTAACTTTTTGTCCTAAATACAAAGTTTGGGGCAAATCAACACATCACCGAGTACCACTCTTCTGGCAGGTCGACCGATAAATCTGGGTTTGGCGGATGCCAGGAGAACGCTACCTGCCCCAATGCATAGTGCCAACTGTAAAGTTTGGTGGAGGAGGAATAATGGTCTGGGACTTTTATGTTTTGGGCTAGGCCACTTAGTTCCAGTGAAGGGAAATCTTAATGCTGTAGAATACAATTACATTTTAGACGATTCTGTGCTTCCAACTTTGTGGCAACAGTTTGGGGAAGACCCTTTCCTGTTTCAGCATGACAATGCCACCGTGTACAAAGCGAGGTGGCATTGTTTGGTATACTCCGTGAAGTGTATGTGAAGTATATCATATCAGGTCATGGAGAGAAAGAACTCCTGGTCTGGCACCTACAATCACTAATGTCCACACAGCCTAATTTAGTCAGATGCTTACATGTCCACAAGAGATTTTCTGTTTGCTAACGTTCATAATTTATGTATTTAAAAAGTGTGAAAAATATCAAACTGAGAAAATGACATATTGTGAAAAGAAAATATAATTAGGAATACAAAACCTACATGCAATGTTATTTTTATATATACAGCACCTTGTAGGCTCAACCCTAATTGATGTGCTCTCTGACACCTGGAGTTGCATGGCAAAGGATCCAGGAACACAAAGGAAGCACAAAGGACAATGCCAAAGGATTAGTCAGCCCTTCCCCCCTCAGAGGGTCCAAATTGTATCTGTCTGTTACAGTATCCAGAGGACTGACCATTGAATGTGTGATACAGTAGATACCAGACATGAATACCATAGTGTTATTCTATCTGAAAGTTGTCCCCTAAAGAGGACTCTGAAGCTATCTATGCATATGTTACACGCATTTGGAAAGTATTCATCAATATGCACACAATACCCCATAATAACAAAGTGAAAACAGTTTTTATAAATGTTTGCAAATTTATAAAAATAATAATAATACCTTATTTACATAAGTATTCACACCCTTTGCTATGAGACTTGAAATTAATCTCAGGTGCATCCCGTTTCCATTGATCGTCCTTGAGATGTTTCCACAACTTGATTGTGGTAAATTCAATTGATTGGAAATTATTTGGAAAGGCACACACCTGTCTATATAAGGTCCCACAGTTGACAGTGCATGCATGTCAGAGCAAAAACCAAACCTTAAGGTCAAAGGAATTGTCCTTAGAGCTCTGAGACAGGAAGGTCCCCAAAAACACAGTGGTCTCCGTCATTCTTAAATGCAAGAAGTTTGGAACCAGCAAGACTCTTCCTAGAGCTGGTCGCCCGGCCAAACTGAGCAATCAGGGGGGAAGGGCCTTGGTCAGGGAGGTGACCAAGAACCCAATGGACACTCTGACAGAGCTCCATCTCTGTGAAGATGGGAGAACCTTCCAGGACAACCATCTCTGCAGCACTCCACCAATCAGGCCTTTATAGTAGAGTGGCCAGACGGAAGTCACTCTTCAATTTAAAGGCACAAGACAGCCCACTTGAAGTTTGTCAAAAGGTACCTGGCACCTAACGGAAACAAGATTCTCTGGTCTGATGAAACCAAGATTGAACTCTTTGGCCAAAATGCCAAGCGTCACGTCTGGAGGAAACCTGGCACCATCCCTACAGTGAAGCATGGTGGTGGCAGCATGCTGTGGGGATGTTTTTCAGTGGCAGAGACTGGGAGACCAGTCAAGGGAAAGATGAATGGAGCAAAGTACAGAGGGATCCTTGATGAAAACCTGCTCCAGAGTGCTCAGGACATCAGACTGGGGCAAAGGTTCACCTTCCAACAGGACAACGACCATAAACACAGAGCCAAGACAATGCAGGAGTGGCTTCGGGACATGTCTCTGAATTTCCTTGAGTGGCCCAACCAGAGCCCGGACTTGAACCCGATCAAACATCTCTGGAGAGACCTGAAAAGAGCTGTGCAGCGATGCTCCCCATCCAACCTGAGAGGAATGGGAGAAATTCCCCAAATACAGGTGTGCCAAGCTTGTAGCGTCATACCCAAGAAGACTTGCGGCTGTAGTCGCTGCCAAAGGTGCTTGAACAATTTACTGAGTAAAGGGTCTGAATATTAATGTAAATGTGATATTTCAGTTTTTTTATACATTTGCATACATTTCTAAATACCTATTTTTGCTTTGTCATTATGGGTAATTGTTTGTAGATTGATGAGGGGGAACAAAATATTTCATCCATTTTAGAATAAGGCTGTAACGTAGCAAAATGTGGAAAAAGTCAAGGAGTGCACTGTATGTATGATCTCTGTGGTAACTTGTGAACTCTAAATTACTCTATAGAAAGGGGTCTTATGGTTCATTTCTGGGATCTTTTAATTCAGCTCATGAAACATGGGACCAACACTTTGTGTTGCATTTATATTTTTGTTTAGGGTATCTTTATGGAGTCAGAAACAGTTTAGTAGGTTAATTGCTTAGTCTTATTATGAGCCGCATGTGAGGTACAGTGTATACACTGCTCAAAAAAATAAAGGGAACACTTAAACAACACAATGTAACTCCAAGTCAATCACACTTCTGTGAAATCAAACTGTCCACTTAGGAAGCAACACTGATTGACAATACATTTCACATGCTGTTGTGCAAATGGAATAGACAACAGGTGGAAATTATAGGCAATTAGCAAGACACCCCCAATAAAGGAGTGGTTCTGCAGGTGGTGACCACAGACCACTTCTCAGTTCCTATGCTTCCTGGCTGATGTTTTAGTCACTTTTGAATGCTGGCGGTGCTTTCACTCTAGTTGTAGCATGAGACGGAGTCTACAACCCACACAAGTGGCTCAGGTAGTGCAGCTCATCCAGGATGGCACATCAATGAGAGCTGTGGCAAGAAGGTTTGCTGTGTCTGTCAGTGTAGTGTCCAGAGCATGGAGGCGCTACCAGGAGACAGGCCAGTACATCAGGAGACGTGGAGGAGGCCGTAGGAGGGCAACAACCCAGCAGCAGGACCGCTACCTCCGCCTTTGTGCAAGGAGGAGCAGGAGGAGCACTGCCAGATCCCTGCAAAATGACCTCCAGCAGGCCACAAATGTGCATGTGTCTGCTCAAACAGTCAGAAACAGACTCCATGAGGGTGGTATGAGGGCCCGACGTCCACAGGTGGGGGTTGTGCTTACAGCCCAAAACCGTGCAGGACGTTTGGCATTTGCCAGAGAACACCAAGATTGGTAAATTCGCCACTGGCGCCCTGTGCTCAGAATAAGAATAAGGTCTTGCATGTGAAGTATCAACAAAACCCCTGTTATTTCTCCCACCAGGTGGTGCTAGTGTATAAGACCCTGGGTGTTTTTTTTTTTACTGATGCTTATGATTATGAATTATTCTTTTATCTTTATTTAACTAGGCAAGTCAGTTAAGAACAAATTATTATTTACAATGATGGCCTACCCTGGCCAAACCCGAACGATGCAGGGCCAATTGTGCGCCGCCCTATGGGACTCCCAATCATGGCTGGATGTGATTCAGCCTGGATTCAGACCAGGGACTGTAGGGTCGCCTCTTGCACTGAGATGCAGTGCCTTAGACCGCTGCGCCACTCGGGAGCCCAAATGTTCCCAATCAGTAATTTTGTATGCCAGTTTTCATTATTCATAATCAATCAATCAATCAAATGTATTTATAAAGCCCTTTTTACATCAGTTGATGTCACAATGTGCTATACAGACATCCTGCCTAAAACCCCAAACAGTAAGCAATGCAGATGTAGAAGCACGGTGGCTAGGAAAAACTCCCTAGAAATGCAGGAACCTAGAGAGGAACCAGGCTCTGAAGGGTGGCCAGTCCTCTTCTGGCTGTGCCGGATTGAGATTATAACTGTACATGGCCAAGATGTTCAAACGTTCATAGGAGGCACCTAGGATTTGATTGCCATATTACCTGGCTCTGTACTATGCAATTTGCTTCTCTTTAATATCCTGAAAGTGAGTTTCCTAAAATGAATCTTAATTTGAATATAAATGTATAATTATTAAATGAATAAGGCCTGTTTCTCTCTCTTTTATTGGCAGTCAGAACACAGCATATTATGCAGAGTTCATTCCAGGTTAATTTTAGCCTGGTTCCAGATCTGTTTTGTACATGATGGTGACCATAGGAGTTCACAGATCTGTGACCAGGCTAGATTAGTGTATCAGTGTATTGTTATTGAGTCAAGATTGGGCAGTGGGGTTGGTTGATTTTATATTTGGCTGTCAGAGACATGGAATGCAACTCAAATGGAACCCTATGCACTATGTTGTGCACTACTTTTGACCAGAGCCTATTGTAGTACACCATATAGTCAATAGGGGGTCATTTGGGACACAGACAAGGGCACCTGGTGTCTGGACTGCATCCTCGTTATCGGCTATGACACATTAGCGGGCTAACGCTTCACACGTCTGGCATCATAATCAGCCACATTAGAGACTTCACATCTCCTCTGAGACACAAAAACATCTACACAAGAGCTCGAACAAAACATGTTGCAAAATGTGTTTAGGAAATGTCCCTGGTATTGAGGACTATGTGATCAAATGGTATTAGAGCCTGAGTTTTACTATGACTTGTATAAGCTACTAATATCCCCCCAGGGATGAATAAAGTTATTATATTCTGTACAAGAACTCTCCTCTCTTGCTGCTGGATAAGCTTGTTGTTGCAAGCTTTTTTTGTGGGCTCGAATCTGTGACCAGATGGCTTGTTAAACATGTATATTTCTCTGTATTGTTACTCAAAAATGAGTGATTTTTAAAGACACAGCTGGCATAGACCTCAGTTGATTAGGTGCAGGCTTTCAGTGAAGTGTATGGTCAGTAGTGATGCAGTACAAATAGAGTACGTAGGCCTACTGTATGCTCCATACCTCTGAAGTATTTCCTTATTTTTTTCTCCATCGGATCTGGCCATTCTGATTACCTATTAGATAAGAAATGGCAAGCTCTGGTATGAAGGCTGCCTGTCTGCCATTTGTAAGATATTGTATTTTTACCAAAGCAATCACTGCAGGATTTTAGTATAGCATCGTAACACTGCCATACAAAGTAGAGTACTCTTTATGTACATGTTTTTACCTCCAGATAATTACTTTTCCTGGCAATCAAAAGACCCTCTTAAATCAGATTAAATCTGTCTGCTAGTTAAATTCTTCTTACCAAACCAATTGCTGCCTGTGGAAAATAAATTATCTCTGATGGACTCCATCAGAATACATGGCCTCTAGTTTATCTGACGGACTCCATCAGAATACATGGCCTCTAGTTTATCTGACGGACTCCATCAGAATACATGGCCTCTAGTTTATCTGACGGACTCCATCAGAATACATGGCCTCTAGTTTATCTGACGGACTCCATCAGAATACATGGCCTCTAGTTTATCTGACGGACTCCATCAGAATACATGGCCTCTAGTTTATCTGACGGACTCCATCAGAATACATGGCCTCTAGTTTATCTGACGGACTCCATCAGAATACATGGCCTCTAGTTTATCTGACGGACTCCATCAGAATACATGGCCTCTAGTTTATCTGACGGACTCCATCAGAATACATGGCCTCTAGTTTATCTGACGGACTCCATCAGAATACATGGCCTCTAGTTTATCTGACGGACCATCAGAATACATGGCCTCTAGTTTATCTGACGGACTCCATCAGAATACATGGCCTCTAGTTTATCTGACGGACTCCATCAGAATACATGGCCTCTAGTTTCTCTGATTGACTCCATCAGAATACATGGCCTCTAGTTTCTCTGATTGACTCCACTTCAGCCCTCTGTCTGTAGATCAATGGAGACATCCTTTACATCCATATTGACTGTTTGGAGCTGAAGAGTCAACAGTTTAATGTGTCTGTCTAGCGCCGGTCCTTTACTATGCCGACAATGAGGCCACAGTATGTGTCTGTCACACACACACACACACACACACACACACACACACACACACACACACACACACACACACACACACACACACACACACACACACACGCCCCAAATGGAATGGGCAATGCATCCATCCAGCTGTAATTCAGAAAGGCAGTAGTCAAGTGAAGGTCTGCTCTACTCTATGGTCCTATATAACCACCAGAGCAGGGCAGTGGCTAAGCCATCTCTGTGAAGTGTTTGCTCTTCTCTGATGTAAATAGGGTGGTTTTACCTCCACCTCTCTTCCCCCCAATTCCTTTCTCTCTGCCCTCTGCCCTCTCCCCCACTCCCCACCTGCCACTGGTCTGCTCTGCAGTTAACGGGTGGTTTAAAAAAGATATACAGTACCAGTCAAAAGTTTGGACACACGTACTAATTTCAGGGTTTTTCTTTATTTTTTATTTTTTCCACATTGTAGAATAATATTGAAGACTTCAAAACTATGAAATAACACATATGGAATCATGTATTAACCAAAAAAAGTGTTAAACAAATCTAAATATATTTTATATTTGAGATTCTAGCCACCCTTTGCCTTGATGACAGCTTTGCACACTCTTGGCATTCTCTCAACCAGCTTCATGAGAAAGACACCTGGAATGTATTTCAATTTAAAAGGTGTGCTTTATTAAAAGTACATCTGTGGAATTTCTTTCCTTCTTAATGTGTTTGAGCCAATCAGTTGTATTGTGACATGGTAGGGGTGATATACAGAAGATAGCCATATTTGGTAAAAGACCAAGTCCAAATTATGGCAAGAACAGCTCAAATGACAGTCCATCATTACTTTAAGACATGACGGTCAGTCAATCCCGTAAATGTCAAGAACTTTGAAAGTTTCTTCAAGTGCAGTCGCAAACACCATCAAGCGCTATGATGAAACTGGCTCTCACGAGGACCGCCACAGATAAGGAAAACCCAGAGTTACCTCTGCTGAAGAAGATAAGTTAATTAGAGTTAACTGCACCTCAGATTGCAGCCCAAATAAATGCTTCACATTTATTTGTTCAAGTAACAGCAACATCTCAACATCAATTGTTCAGTTGAGACTGCATGAATCAGCCCTTCATGGTCAAATTGCTGCAAAGAAACCACTACTAAAGGACACCAATAATAATAAGATAATTGCTTGGGCCAAGAAACACGAGCAATGGACATTACTCCTGTGGAACTCTCTCCTTTGGTCTGAGTCCAAATTTTAGATTTTTGGTTCCAAACAGTAGGTGAACAGATGATATCCGCATGTGTGGTTCCCACTGTGAAGCATGGAGGAGGTGGTGTAATGATGTGAAGGTGCTTTGCTGGTGATACTGTCTGTGATTTATTTCGAATTCAAGGTACATTTGACCGGCATGGCTACCACAACATTCTGCAGCGATACGCCATCCCATCTGGTTTGCACTTAGTGGGACTATCATTTGTTTTTCAACAGGACAATGACCCAAAACACACCTCCAGGCTGTGTAAGGGCTATTTGACCAAGAAGGAGAATGATGAAGTGCTGCATCAGATGACCTGGCCTCCACAATCACCCGACCTCAACCCAATTGAGATGGTTTGGGTTGAGTTGGACCACGGAGTGAAGGAAAAGCACCCAACAATTGCTCAGCATATGTGGGAATCCTTCAAGACTGTTGGAAAGGCATTCCACAGTAAGCTGGTTGAGAAAATGCCAAGAGTGTGCAAAGCTGTCATCAAGGCAAAGGGTGGCTACTTTGAAGAAGCTTTTTTGGTTACTACATGATTCCATGTAGTTTTGATGTCTTCACTATTATTCTACAAGTTAGAAAATTGTAAAGATAAAGAGAAACCCTTGAATGAGTAGGTGTGTCCAAACTTTTGACGGGTACTGTATATATATATATATGTTTTATTGTAATATATACCGCATAGGTGCAGTGAAATTTTTATTTTACCTCACCCTCTCCCCCACCAGGGGTAGGGGGCACTAATGAAGTTACTCCGGCCCTAACGACTCTCCAGGGGACACTAATGAAGTTACTCCGACCCTAACGACACTCCAGGGGCCTCTAATGAAGTTACTCCAGCCTTAACAGTCCTCATTGAGGCCCTTAAAAGCCCTGCCACAGCCTGAGATGATGGTGCTAGCCACTGCAAAGTGCTCCCTGCCGCTCGCCCTTCGCCCTTATTCACCTCAGCAAACACCCCTTCACCTGGAATTAGACTGCACTCACCACTAATGTGCCAATTCTGGCTGGGGCTTCTGGTCTTTCTCATTTTCGCTCTCTCTTTTTTTCCCTCTCATGATCTTTTAAAGTTTGTCTGTCTCACTATCTCTCCCAGTCTGTCTCTCTATGCTGTTTTCTCTCTCCCTCTTTCTCTCTCTCTTTGTCCATCTGTCTCAGCAGATAGCACAGCTCAGTCCCTGGTCAGTCTGATTATAAACCTGTTGAAGAGACATGATGAGACACTTGCTTACACAGCAAGTGACAAACAAGCCCATTAACAGAGAGATAAAATATGTCTTAAACACATTCTCTTTGAAATATGTCTATAAATAGATAAAAGAGAGAGATAAAAGAACAAGGTTTGTGTTCACTATGGATCTATGGAGAGTGGAGTAAAGAGTCAATATTTCTGCTAGCTTCCTTTTTGAACACCAGAGTGTTTCATTCTGAGGGTATCCCAAAATAATTTGGACTAAGGGTACATATTATACCCACTCTACATTTAGGGGCCATAGCGTGCCTGTGTGCGTCCTGTACACCAGCCACCCCCATCCCACCCTACCCTGAAACGGATCCCTGTACTGTAAATACAGTAAGCTTTTACACACATCCCTTCTCATCTGTGTCCCTTTATCAATAACTACATTTAACAAGGATAAACTGCTTGACTGGCAACCGAGGAGTAATACAGTATAACTAAACTAACAACGTAAGCTCTGTGTTGCTAGTGGGGACCAATAGGAATTTACAGCTGCCAGCTGGAACTGGGCCCAGATTCACAAAACACTTCGTACGCCCAGATTCACAAAACACTTTGTACGTAGGAACCTTCTTAGGACAATAAAAAAGCTCATGAGATTGTTTGTGAGTGCAATTCCTTAATCGTTTCTTTAAGAATTCATGATTTTCTTACGAACTTCTCAAATATCTTCTTATGAACTTCTTAACAATCTTCTTAAGATGATTATCCCTAGGCAACCGAGCTAGCTAGCTAGCTATCTAGCTAGCAAGGGAAATCGTGTTTGCATATTTCTTACATTAGCTGTGTCTTGACAGTTCATGCAGATTTTGTATTAGGAATGGCAACTTTACATACGTTTCTTTGTAAGTATAACGTTAAGGAAAAAATGGCACTTAAGAAGAAATCTCTTCTTAAGATGGTTTTGTGAATCCGGACCCTGGGCCGAGGGGCCGTATTCACAAAACATTACTTACGAAAAAACTTAAGAAGCTGCTTAACTTCTTCGGGCTAGGGGGCAGTATTGGGAAGTTTGGATGAATGAGGTGCCCAAAGTAAACTGCCTGTTACTCAGGCCCAGAAGCTAGGGTATGCATATAATTGTTAGTATTGGATAGAAAACACTAATTTCCAAACACTCTAATTTCCAAAACTGTTAAAATAATGTCTGTGAGTATAACAGAACTGATATAGCAGGCAAAAACTTTAGGAGAATCCATCCGGGAATTTCTTTTTCCAGCTCACCACTTATTATAACAGCTGTCTATCAAATCAAACCAAATCAAATGTATTTATATAGCCCTTCTTACATCAGCTGATATCTCAAGCAATGCAGGTGTAGAAGCACGGTGGCTAGGAAAAACTCCCTAGAAAGGCCAAAACCTAGGAAGAAACCTAGAGAGTAACTAGGCTATGAGGGGTGGCCAGTCCTCTTCTGGCTGTGCCGGGTGGAGATTATAACAGAACATGGCCAAGATGTTCAAATGTTCATAAATGACCAGCATGGTCAAATAATAATAATCACAGTAGTGGTCGAGGGTGCAACAGGTCAGCAACTCAGGAGTAAATGTCAGTTGGCTTTTCATAGCAAATCATTGAGAGTATCTCTACCGCTCCTGCTGTCTCTAGAGAGTTGAAAACAGCAGGTCTGGGACAGGTAGTACATCCGGTGAACAGGTCAGGGTTCCATAGCCGCAGGCAGAACCGTTAAAACTGGAGCAGCAGCACGGCCAGGTGAACTGGGGACAGCAAGGAGTCATCATTCCAGGTAGTCCTGAGGCATGGTCCCCCGAGAGAGAGAAAGAAAGAGAGAATTAGAGAGAGCATGCTTAAATTCACACAGGACACTGGAGAAATACTCCAGATATAACAGATTGACCCTAGCCCCCGACACATAAACTACTGCATCATAAATACTAGAGGCTGAGACAGGAGGGGTCAGGAGACACTGTGGCCCCATCCGATGATACCCCCAGACAGGGCCAAACAGGCAGGATATAACCCCACCCACTTTGCCAAAGCACAGCCCCCACACCACTAGAGGGATATCTTCAACCACCAACTTACCATCCTGAGAGAAGGCCGAGTATAGTCCACAAAGATCTCCGCCATGGCACAACCCAAGGGCGGGGCGCCAACCCAGACAGGAATACCACGTCAGTGACTCAACCCACTCAAGTGACGCACACCTCATAGGGACGGCATGGAAGAGCACCAGTAAGCCAGTGACTCGGCCCCTGTAATAGGGTTAGAGGCAGAGAATCCCAGTGCAGAGAGGGGAACCGGCTAGGCAGAGACAGCAAGGGCGGTTCGTTGCTCCAGTGCCTTTCTGTTCACCTTCACACTCCTGGGCCAGACTACACTCAATCATAGGACCTACCGAAGAGATGAGTCTTCAATAAAGACTTAAAGGTTGAGACCGAGTCTGAATCTCTCACATGGGTAGGCAGAACATTCCATAAAAATGGAGCTCTATAGAATAAAGCCCTGCCTCCAGCTGTTTGCTTAGAAATTCTAGGGACAATTAGGAGGCCTGCGTCTTGTGACCGTAGCGTACGTGTAGGCATGTACGGCAGGACAAAATCGGAACGATAGGTAGGAGCGAGCCCATGTAATGCTTTGTAGGTTAGCAATAAAACCTTGAAATCAGCCCTTGCCTTAACAGGAAGCTAGTGTAGGGAGTCTAGCACTGGAGTAATATGATCAATTTTTTTGGTTCTAATCAGGATTCTAGCAGCTGTATTTAACACTAACTGAAGTTTATTTAGTGCTTTATCCGGGTAGCCGGAAAGTAGAGCATTGCAGTAGTCTAACCTAGAAGTAACAAAAGTATGGATGAATTTTTCTTTATCAACTTTGGAGAGAAAATGTCTGATCTTTGCAATGTTCCGCAGATGGAAAAAGCTGTACTTGAAACAATGGGAATATAAAAGGAAAGTCTATGGGAATATAAAAGGAATACCTCCCAGATTGCAGTTCCTAGGGCTTCCAGCAGATGTCAAAAGTCTTTAGAAAGAGTTTCAGGCTTGTTTTTTGAAAAATTTGCTAGAATTTGTAAGTGGCTCCCATTTTGGCTGTAGTGTTGTGGTGCGCATCGGTGAGGGTGCGCACTTCGTTATTTATCTCCGGTAATGAACATACTATTATCCGTCTTAAATTGTATTGTTTATATACATATTAGGGTACCTGAGGATTGATTAGAAATGTTGTTTGACTTGTTTGGACAACGTTTATTGGTAACTTACGGGATTCATTTGAATGCATTTTAAACGAGGGAAACCGGTGGATTATTGAGTCAAGTGTGCCAACTAAACTGACTTTTTTGGGATATAAATCAGGACTTTATCGAACAAAATAACCATTTGTGATGTAGCTGGGACCCTTTGGATTTATTTTATTGCTATTTCCGACTTTCGTGATGCCTCTACTTGGTTGGAAAATGTTTGTAATGCGTTTGTATGCGGGGCGCTGTCCTCAGATAATCACATGGTGTGCTTTCGCCGTAAAGCCTTTTTGAAATCTAACAAAGCGGCTGGATTAACAAGAAGTTAAGCTTTTAAACAATGTAAGACACTTTTATTTATATTAATGTTTAATATTACGAATTTTGTATTTTGAATTTCGCGCTCTGCAATTTCACCGGATGTTGTCGCGGTGTGCCGCTAGTGGCACGCCTTTCCCAAAGAGGATGGATAACCAAGGAAAGCACCATAAAAACTTCAGCAAACAAGAGCTTGAAGTGATGTGGAGGAAATAGCAGCTAGTAAAAGGTTACTGTTGGGTGACTTGATAACTGCGGGGTCACTGCAGACAAAAAAGAGAGGATGGGCCGAGTCTGGGTCTCTGCCGTCGGGGTTATGGCAAAGGACAGTGAGAAGTGGTTCGATATGGTTCAATATCAAGTCGGCTGCTAAGAAGAATGGAGCTGACAGACCATTAATGTGGACCAGCTGGAGGAGAAGGTATTGGAGAGATGTTGGTAGAGGGACTGTGCAACCGGTAAGTTAGATAGCTAGCTACCTTAGCTAGCCAACGCGTCACGGCATTATAGCCAACTACATAGCTAACAACGTTAACGTTAGCTAAGTTAGCCAAGTTCTTCTTTGCAAATTGATGAGATAACGCTAGCCATTTAACACTTCTAGAATGTTGTAATATATTGTTGATTACTAGCTAGCTAGATAATGCACATTTAATTTGTTATCTTGTTGTAGTTAAATATCCGGTAGCCTGTGGTGTCTGTGGTGCAAGAAAACGTTCATGTTTACAAAAGTATCCATTCGTCCCAAGACAAGGGTTTAGCTGTCCTAAAGTTAAGTACATTTCCTAGAAGAAATCGTAAAGCATTATTTTCAAGAATCCCATTTCTTCTTAACTTTTTTCTTAGGAAGAAACTTAGGAAAAACCTTAAGAACATTTTCTATAACTTTATTGAGGAATAGCAACTTTGCTTAACTTTCTTCTTAAGTCTATAGTGCAGGAAAAATTGGCAGTTAAGAAGACATTTCTTCTTAAGAAGGTTTTGTGAATCCAGCCCAGATTCACAAAACACTTCTTACGCAAAAACTTAAGAAGCTTCTTAAGAAAAAAATAAGAAGTTCATAAAATAGTTCCTAAGTGCAATTCCTCAACAATATCTTATTAAGGATTTTCTTACAAACTTCTCAAATATCTTCTTACAAATCTTCTTAAGATGTTTGTTGCTAAGCATCTGTTTTAGCTAGCTATATAGCTAGCAATGGCAATCATGTTAGCATATTTATTAACAAGATTACTGTTCTAAAACATGTTCTTGGCTTTAAAATAATCAATACTGAAACTTCCAGATTAAGTTTGTGAGTGAATTAAACATGTTCAATTGCTTTCATGAGTTTTTTCTCTCACTGCCCTGAGTTTATTAAAACGGTTTAGCAATCTTGGAATTAAGAACATTTCCAATAACTTTATTTTCAAGAATCTAATTTCTTCTTAACTTTTTGGAGAAACATAAGAAAAAGCGCAAGAACATTTCCAATAACCTTTTTGAAGAATAGAAACTTTGCTTAACTTTCTTCTGAAATCTATTGTTAAGGAAAAAAATGTCAGTTAAGAAGAAATGTCTTCTTAAGAAGGTTTTGTGTATCTGTGCCCTGCCATTTTTTCCTTAACTATAGACTTAAGAAGAAAGTGAAGCGTTGCTATTCCTCAATAAAGTTATTGGAAATGTTCTTAAGGTTTACACAAATGCTTTGTTTGTAAATTATGTCTGAGTGTTGGAGTGTGCCCCTGGATATCCATACATTTAAAAAACAAGACACTTGTGCCTTCTGGTTTGCTTAATTTAAGGAATTTGAAATGATTCATACTTTTACTTTTGACACTTAAGTATATTTTAGCAATTACATTTACTTTTGATACTTAAGTATATTTAAAACGTGATGAAAGGGATATTTTACTGGGTGACTTTCACTTTTACTTGAGTAATTTTCTATTAAGGTATCTTTACTTTTACTCAAATAGGACAGTTAGGTACTTTTCCCACCACTATCCATAGCCTTAAACTGTATGACGACAGCATCTGCAGTATACCAACCTGTAACGTGCAGTAGTTATTTGCAAGCTGACAAGGCACACCTCTCCACCAAGATCCTGTAAGTATAAATCTTCTACAGTATATGTAATGCAATGCCCAGCCCATTTAATTTGCAGGGGTACCCAGAGCTAAAAAACAGGGCTTGGGTAAGTAAGGTACACCCTCAGCCCAACCCTCCTCTTTCTCCTTCTTTATTATTCAATTCCCATAGGATACCTAGTGCTGAGCTGAGTGTGCGTGAATAAACTTAATGCATTTCTTTTTAGGTATTTATATGTGAAGTGGTGAGAGAGAATAGATAGTTCCTCAGTTCAGAATCCGACACTGCCAGCCAGCCATTCCAGAACCCAAGAACCACAGTATGGGACTGAGTGTGCCAGTGGAGTCAGCTAGATAGTAAAAACATATTTACCCTGCTGCTTGCCTCGGGCTTCTGTCCCTCCCCATTCCCTCCCTGGCCTCAGCAATCCCTAAAAGCTGGGACCCAATTTTGGGAACAAATGTGAAACTGTCTATACCAACTAGGAAACCCTGGGAAATCCCAGGTCGTCCAATCTCATCCTTTCTTGTCAAAAAAAGTCATCCCCTTTAGAGCCCTGGATGAAATGAAATGCAATGGCCTATCTCTAAGCCTCATGCTTAGTTTGCACTCACAGTCAGCATAAGAAGAGAACCTCCGTAGACTACCTATTTATCTTGCTAATGCGGATGCACTTATGGTGTATTTCTCGGAACATAGTCAGGATGTCTGGGCCATTGCCTCTGGCTAATAGGCCTTTTACAGTAATCCATTTGCTAGACACCACAATCAGTTACAGTCCATTTAGTCACTTTTGCTACAGGCATCTTTTCAGTGCTCATTCACTCATCCATGTGCTGTGGTTGTAGATCTAACAAGAAGAGTTGGAGAGAGTATTACACAATTATGTTTAGGACAATGATCAGTGGTGTAAAGTACTTAAGTAAAAATACTTTAAGGTACTACTTAAGTAGTTTGAAGTTATGTACTTTACTATTTATATTTTTGACAATTTTAACTTCACTACATTCTTGAAGAAAATGTACTTATTACAACAAATTTTCCCCGAAACCCAAAAGTTCTCATTACATTTTGAATGCTTAGCAGGACAGGAAAATGGTCAAATTCACTCGCGTATCAAGAGAACATCCCTGGTCTTCCCTATTGCCTCTGATCTGGCTGACTCACAAAACACAATTGCTTTGTTTGTAAATGATGGAGTGTTTGAGTATTGGAATGTGCCCCTGGGTAGCAATCTGGTTTGCTTAATATATGGAATTTGAAATTATTTATACTTTTACCTTTGATACTTAATTATATTTAAAAACAAACTTTTAGACTTTTACTCAAGTAATATTTTAATGAGTGTATGACATGATGAAGTTGGACCCAGGTGCTGAGAAGAGACCAGACAAGGAATCAGCGATTAAGAATAAACATAATACTTTACTGTGATACTTCCGATACCTTTTCTGAGTAACAAGCTTCAGGAAAGAACAACAGAAAACACACCTCTTTTAACAGGGAAATCATAATGAGTATATAGGACACACCTAAGTGTCGTCAATGTCTCTAGGACGGTCTCTGCCGCCCTCTGGTGACAGGTGGAACCATGACAGTAGAAGCGGCTCCAGCCAAGGGGGGCAGGGTGACCACCACGTAGTTGGTTGAAGTACCCAATGAGTCTCGGATCCAGGATGTCCCGGGCTGGCATCCACACACACTCCTCTGGGCCGTAGCCCTCCAGGTACTGCAGGGGGCTTTGGACCCGACGAGCCGAAACAGACCCGACGAACAGACACTGGACAGTGCAGGCTGGGCAACCATCAACAAGTCGAGGGGGCGGAGGGGCAGGTGTGGGGGAGAGAAGGGACTGGTCCTTGCCAACGTGAGACAGGAGAGAGAAGGATGGACTGTGGGTGGAACCCCGAGTAGAGACTCACCGACGCCCCCAACAGGTAGCAGAAGGGATTCCAATACCGTGTGACGAACTGTGGCCCACGATCCGAGACAATGTCCTGGCAAAGTCTGTGTAGTCGAAAGACATGGGTAATCATGAGATCAGCGGTCTCCTTCGACTGAGGGCAACTTGGGTAAGGCAATTAAATGGGCTGCCTTGGAGAACCGATCAACGACCTCCAAGATAATGGTAAGCCCTTGGGTAACCCTGTAATAAAGTCTATGGACAGGTGGGACCAGGGCCGGCTGGGGATGGGCAGAGGTTGGAGCAACCCAGCCGGTCGCTGTCGTGAGGACTTGCTTTGGGCACAGGTGGAACAAGCCGCAACAAAGGATTTCACATCCTCAATCATGTTGGGCCACCAGAATTTCTGCCTCAGGAACTCCAATGTCCGATTAACCCCCGGATGCCCAGTTAATTTAGAGGAGTGTCCCGATTGTAGCAGTCGAGAACAGGCTGATCGCGGAACCTAAAGTCTGTTAGTGGGACCCCTGCCAGGGTCAGGTTCTCGGGTCTGGGCTTGTCATACCGTGGTCTCTATACTCCATAACACGAGGGCCACAATGCGGGAGCTGGGGATGATGGGCTCGGAGTCCCTCTCCTCGTTAGAGACATTGTGTTGGTCGGGACAGGGCATCTGCTATCTGATTGGCTAGAGTGAAGTAGAACCTGTTGAAAAAAACAGAACACACCTAGCCTGGCGAGCGTTCAACCTCCTGGCTTCTTGAATGGAGACCAAGTTCTTATGGTCCGTCCAGATAATGAAAGGATGAGGTGCCCGCCTCTAACCAGTGTCTCCACCCCTCAAGGGCCCACTTGACTGCCTAGAGCTCCCGATTGCCTGCATCGTAGTTGCGATCCGCTGGCGAAAATTACTTGGAAAGAAAGGCACTTGTGCATTCTCTTGTCCCCCTCGTTCCACTGCGCCAGTGTCCGAGGCATTCCCACCTCTACCACGATGGACGAGTAGGATCAGGATGAATGAGGATGGGTCCGGAGCTGAAACGTCCCTTGAGCTCCATGAATGCCCTGCCTCAGGAGTCCAGCCAAAACAGGCCTGGGACTTGCAGGTTAGGGCCTTGAGAGGCACTGCCACCTCACAAAAGATCCGTATAAAACGCCTGTAAAAATTGGTAAACCCGAGGAACCGCTGGACTTGTTTGAGTGTAACGGGACGGGTCCAGTCAGTGACCACCCTAACCTTAACAGGGTCCATTTGGATGCCGGCAGTAGAGATAACGTGGCCCAGGAAAGAGACTTGGGTACATGGAACTCATTTTTCAATCTTGACGTAGAGTTGACTTTGCAGGAGGCATCTCAGGACTTGGCGGTGGTGCAGGATGTGTTCCAGAAGGGTCTTGGAGAAGATCAGGATGTCATTGAGATAAATAAAGATGAACCGATTCAACATATCACTAAGAGTGTCATTGACCAATGCTTGGAAGACTGCCAGTGAGTTCGATAATCCGAATGGCATGACTAAATACACTAGGGGTGTTAAAGGCAGTTTTCCATTCATCTCCCTCCCTGATTCTCACCAGATTGTAAGCGTTGCGGAGTTCCAGTTTTGTGAAGAATTGTGCCCCCTGGGCCAGCTCCAAGGCGATGGACATCCAATCAAATGTATTTATATAGCCCTTCTTACATCAGCTGATATCTCAAAGTGCTGTACAGAAACCCAGCCTAAAACCCCAAACAGCAAGCAATGCAGGTGTAGAAGCACGGTGGCTCGGAAAAACTCCCTAGAAAGGCCAAAACCTAGGAAGAAACCTAGAGAGTAACCAGGCTATGAGGGGTGGCCAGTCTTCTTCTGGCTGTGCCGGGTGGAGATTATAAAAGAACATGGCCAAGATGTTCAAATGTTCATAAATGACCAGCATGGTCAAATAATAATAATCACAGTAGTGGTCGAGGGTGCAGCAAGTCAGCACCTCAGTAGTAAATGTCAGTTGGCTTTTCATAGCCGATCATTAAGAGTATCTCTACCGCTCCTGCTGTCTCTAAAGAGTTGAAAACAGCAGGTTTGGGACAGGTAGCACGTCCGGTGAACAGGTCAGGGTTCCATAGCCTCAGGCAGAACAGTTGAAACTGGAGCAGCAGCACGGCCAGGTGGACTGGGGACAGCAAGGAGTCATCATGCCAGGTAGTCCTGAGGCATGGTCCTAGGGCTCAGGTCCTCCGAGAGAAAGAGAGAATTAGAGAGACCATACTTAAATTCACACAGGCCACCGGATAAGACAGGAGAAGTACTCCAGATATAACAGACTGACCCTAGCCCCACGACACAAACTACTGCATCATAAATACTGGAGGCTGAGACAGGAGGGGTCAGGAGACACTGTGGCCCCATCTGATGATACCCCCGGACAGGGCCAAACAGGCAGGATATAACCCCACCCACTTTTCCAAAGCACAGCCCACACACCACTAGAGAGATATCTTAAACCACCAACTTACCATCCTGAGACAAGGCCGAGTATAGCCCACAAAGATCTCCGCCACGGCACAACCCAAGGGGAACCTTTAGGCTTTATTACTGCCACTTTTAGTGAGTTTGGTACACATCCGGTGGATATTGAGCTGTTTATTATGTCCAACATAGGAGGGCCAAGCACAGGAAGCAGCTCTTTCAGTAGTTTAGTTGGAATAGGGTCCAATATGCAGCTTGAAGGTTTAGAGGCCATGATTATTTTCATCATTGTGTCAAGAGATATAGTACTAAAACATTTGTGTCTCTCTTGATCCTAGGTCCTGGCAGAGTTGTGCAGACTCAGGACAACTGAGCTTTAGGAGAATACGCTGATTTAAAGAGGAGTCCGTAATTTGCTTTCTAACAATCATGATCTTTTCCTCAAAGAAGTTCATGAATTTATTACTGCTGAAGTGAAAGCCATCCTCTCTTGGGGAATGCGTATGAAAAAAAATGTATCAAAAATACGTTTCGGATTGTTCTTATTTTCCTCAATTAAGTTGGAAAAACAGGATGATCGATCAGCAGTGAGGGCTCTTCGATACTGCACGGTACTGTCTTTCCAAGCTAGTCAGAAGACTTCCAGTTTGGTGTGGCGCCATTTCCATTCCAATTTTCTGGAAGCTTGCTTCAGAGCTCGGATATTTTCTGTATACCAGGGAGCTAGTTTCTTATGACAAATGTTTTTAGTTTTTAGGGGTGCAACTGCATCTAGGGTATTGCACAAGGTTAAATTGATTTCCTCAGTTAGTTGGTTAACTGATTTTTGTCCTCTGACATCCTCGGGTAGGCAGAGGGAGTCTGGAATGGCATCAAGGAATCTTTGGGTTGTCTGAGAATTTATAGTATGACTTTTGATGCTCCTTGGTTGGGGTCTGAGCAGATTATTTGTTGCAATTGCAAACATTAGAAAATGGTGGGCCGATAGTCCAGGATTATGAGGAGTAGGGGGTAACGGGGTAACGGTTCTTAATCGTGATCCCGTTTAGCCCTCGGTAGTTGATGTAGGGAAGCAGACCTCCATAATTCTTTCCCACGAAGAAGAAACCTGCTCCAGCTGGGGATGTTGAGGAGCGAATGAAACCTGCCTTCAGCGACTCCCGGATGTAATTGTCCATGACTGCAGCTTCAGGGATCGAGAGGGAGTAAAGACAGCCCCGGCGAGGGGTGGAGCCGGGTAGGAGTTATATGATGCAGTCGTATGGACAATAAGGTGGGAGGGTGGTGGCTTGACTCTTACTGATGGCCTCCCGGAGGTCAAAGTATTCGGGATGGAGAGTGGAGAAGTCTTGGTCTTCCATGGATGGATGCAGGGGGATGTTTCGAGACTCTAGGTGAGAGTCTTAGACATCTAGTCTGGCAGTTCTTACCCCAGTCTAGAAGGTGTCCTGTGGACCAGGAGAGTAGTGGGTTATGTAGTGCTAGCCAGGGGTACCCTAGTATTAGGGGGGTTCTCGGGAGCCGGGATCAAAAGAAAACTAAGAGTCTGAGTGATTCACCCCAACCTGTAGTGGAATAGGCTTGTTCTGATATTCCACCTGGCCGGAGCAAATGGGGCATCCATCGAGGTCTTGAATCTGCAGATTGATGGGACATTTCACTCAGGGGATTTGTAATTCTCTGGAGAAGTCTTGATCAATGAAGTTCTCTGCGACCCCGGAGTCCATGAAGGATTGAATCTGGTGCTGACGGTTGTCCCAGTGGAGGGTTGCATTTAGTGACAGACGGTGACTGTGTATCCTGGAGGTAACTGCACAGCTTGTTAGGGTCTCCCCTTGTCCTGGCGAGCCCTGGCATTTCCCGTCAGCTCTGGGCATGTAGCACGGATATGACCGAGACCTTCGCAGTAGAGGCGGCAGCTTTCGTGCATGCGCCTGTCACGCTCTTCTGGGCTCAGACATCAGCTGCATGGGCTCCACAATACTGGGTTCGGGGGGCTTGGGGTGCTGAGGAAACTGGGATGGTGTCAGAAAAGCGCTGTCTCACCTGTTCTCGAAGGCGGTTTTCGATCCTGATTGCCAGCATTATCAGAGAGTCGAGGTCCACTCCCAGTTCCAGAGAGGCCAGTTCATCCTTGATGGAGTTGGACAACCCCTGGTGGAAAGCGGTGACCATTGCCTCCGTATTCCACCCACTCTCGGCGGCAAGGGTACAGAACTCAATGGCAAAGTCAGCCACTGGTCTGGCCCCTTGGCGGATGTTGAACAGTCAGGTGGCTGCTTCTCATCCGCCTAATGGGTGGTTGAAGACTCGTCGCAGCTCGGCAGTGAAGGCTAATATGGAGTTGCAGGATGGTAGCTGCTGTTTCCACACCGCCGTTTCCCACATCAGGGCCTTCCCCAAGAATAGAAAGATTATATAGGTGATCATGGCCCGATTGGTGAGGAACGAGGAGGGCTGTAGCTCGAACACCAGAGAGAACTGGGTGAGGAAACCCTTGCATCCTCCCGGGTGGTCGTCAAACCACTCGGGCCTGGGATCTTGGGATTCCGGTGCAGGTTCCCTGGAGGAGCTACGGCGACACCTGTAGCACTGGGTGATGAGACTTGGGCATTTGTTCCACTTTGGTTGGGGTTGGACTGTGGTTGGACGGAGTCGGTAAGTGCCCAGAGGGTTTCTGATATCTGAAAGAGTTGTTTTTGCTGCCGCCCCAGCAGTGCTCCTTGATGTGTTACAACATTCTTGATCTGGGTGATCTCTGCTGGGTCCATGTTGTGAGCTGAAGCTTCTTGTGACAAGAGAGAGAGAGAAGAGACCAGACGAGGAATCAGTGGTTGAGGATAAACATAATACTTTACTGAGGGATGGTAACATATGGATCACAGTAACACTGGGAAAACAACAAACACTCAAAAACTCACGCAGGAGACAAACGCACACAGCACATAATTCAAGCTTCACAAAGGACAGCAGAAAACACAGCTCTTTTAACAGGGAAATCATAATGATTAAATAGGACACACCTGAGTGTCGTCAATGTCTCTAGGACGGTCTCTGCCGCCCTCTGGTGACAGGTGGAGCCATGCCAGGGTGACTCACTTTTACTTGAGAAATGTTCTATTAAGGTATCTTAATAGGTATCTATGATATCATAGTCGTGTCTAATATCTTGTTCTATGTTTGAGTGAAACAGAGGTCAAATCTGAAATGTCTCCCTACCCTATTCCCTAGCAATAAAGGGAATAGGCTGACATTTTGGACCCAGCCAGAACCTTGGATAGGCTTTTAGGCTGGCTGCAGTGAGCGACGTCACGCTACATGGCTGCTTACTGAAGTGGGAAAGGATAGGGTGTGTGTGTGAGAGTGTTAATATTATTTGCATGTGTGCACTCATGTATGCCCGAAAAGGAAGTATGGTTAATTGGGTCGTTGATTCAGTATGTTGGCCAATTAATATGATTTAATGTCAGCAGTGTGTCTGGAACTATGACAACCAGAATGTTTTCATCTGGCGCCCATCGCCAACACACCTATAATCCTCTGGGAGTGTGGTTTGACGCCATGCTCTGAATATTATCACCTGCCTAAGTAGTTCTTACACCACTCTGGGTGTCATTTTCCACATGCAAAACAGCAGTGACCTGTGTAAAAACTTCTAGTGTTGTTCCCAGCAGTGAACAGGGAACAAAGGTCTATGAATATGAAGTCGATTATCATGTGATGGTTATGTAGATGTTCCACAATCATCATGTATCAAGTGAGTTCTTTTCAGCTGTGGTGTCAACAGGGTGTGTGTGATATGTTATGGTGGGCCAATTGGGACATATTCCTAAGCAATCAATAGATGACAGGTTTTGTGGCTATCAATGTAAGGATCATCTCTGTCTGGACTTCACTTCAGCTCTCAACAAATCAATAAAGCCTCATTTACCAAACATTGATTTGCTGCAGCATGAATGACGATGAGTCATGTAATCATTATATGATTTTTATCCTTGTCTATTCTGTATCTATGATATCTTCCCCATCTCTCTCTCTAACCCCCCCCCCCCCCCCCCCTTCTCTCTCTGTCTCACACACACAGCCTCTTGATACTGTTTTACTTATTCCCTCAGAGGCTAGAGGGCTGAATTAATGAGCTATTTTTGGAAAGTTGAGCTTGCCAGCCAGCCAGCCATCTCTCCAAGACATTAGAGAGAACATCAGGCCATTTAGAACCGTTCGCGTGGCATTGGGTGATGGATTAAACTGGATATATAGCCCCTGTAAAAGAGGGAATTCAGAGTGAATATGATTAGAACAGAACAGGTCTACCTGTGTGATGACAGTCTCTTCTTCCTTTCATTTTCCATTTTATTTGTGCTAACTCTGGAGTTCATCACCAAAACACGTCATTTAATTAAGTTCATTCTGTTTCCCTTTTTCAATTTATTTTCCCAGACCATCACCTTTTCCTTGTGTGTTCACTGGCAGATAGAAACCTAATGAAAAAAAGCTCTATATTTGTCATTAAACTGGGATTCGTCTTGTGTGAATCAATGCTTTCCCCCTGTATGCTATGTGTACACAAATTAATTAGAAAAATTATTAGTGACACTATTCCCTTTCCCGTTAGTTTGGCAAATGTTATCCATCTTATTTCAGCGTCCAGTTTATCTTAATTTCACGCCAGGTTAGGCTGCTGCTAGACTCCAAGAATACAGCTGGCACTTTGACCACAAAAACAAGACCCAAAGAGTGTCTGTTTCCTGGACAACACAGTGTTTTTAAATCATTCATTAATGGTAGTGTGTGGATCAAGTGACATGCAGTCTTTGTACTATTTATTAGGACTTTAGTGTCTGGACCAACAGACCTGAGATCAAATACAATTTTTATTTGCTTTAGCCTGCCTGGAGTGGCAAAGGGGTGGCTTTTTCACTTTTGTGACCACTCTATTGGATCCATTGCTCCAGGCAAGCTAAATGAAGCCAAGTTTAAGTATTTGAAATGATTTCAAATAATATTTGAACCCTGGAAGCCAGTATATTTGAAGAAAACAGAGTAATAAAATGTGGCCTAGACCTTGTCATTATTCATAACATTCGTCAAATATCCTGACTGTTCTCACTGTTTATAAACAAGAGAGGATACATGGGACATTTTTGGGCTCGCTATCCTGACCTCAACCGAGGATTCGCTAGTCCAAATAAGGCTGTATTTCTTTCTTTTTCTGTCCTTTCACATTCTCTGTGTGTCCCTTTCTCTTATATCTGTTTCCTTCTATCTCTTCATCTCTCCCTTTCTGTCTCTATTTCTCTTAATCACTCTCCTTTTTTCACTGTCTCACTTTCTCTCCCTTTCTCCAGCCCTCGCCTTCCTTCCCTCCACACTGCCAGTTCTTGCCCTTGGGTGAGTCATATGAACATTGAGAGCAGCTCAATTCCAATTCCATTACCCGGTGTGTGTCTGCTAGCGTTCAGGGTGCTCTGTGCTCGATGTCACAATGGCCTCTGCTGATAATCTTGAATGTTCCTATGAAATTACTTACCTGTTAAATTAGTATTCTAATTACTATTTCTATGGTTCCAATCACATATTGACTCCTCTCCACATCATCATAGTCACAGAGATCCTGAAAAATAGACTAACAGGAACAAAACAACCAGAGATGCTTTCTGGTCTCATCATCACTATTATTCCTGATGATGCCATTGCTTGGCTGGTTGGCTGGCTCACGTCATTCTCATTATCCCCAATGTTCTTTCCTACAATGTTGCAATTAAAAAAACAAACCATAACATCATCAATTTGGTGCATTCTGAAAAATCTGAATTTCAAATCAAATCAAATCAAATTGTATTTGTCACATACACATGGTTAGCAGATGTTAATGCGAGTGTAGCGAAATGCTTGTGCTTCTAGTTCCGACAATGCAGTAATAACCAACAAGTAATCTAGCTAACAATTCCAAAACTACTACCTTATAGACACAAGTGTAAGGGGATAAAGAATATGTACATAAAGATATATGAATGAGTGATGGTACAGAGTGGCATAGGCAAGATACAGTAGATGGTATTGAGTACAGTATATACATATGAGATGAGTATTTAAACAAAGTGGCATAGTTAAAGTGGCTAATGATACATGTATTACATAAAGATGCAGTAGATGATATAGAGTACAGTATATACGTATACATATGAGATGAATAATGTAGGGTATGTAAACATTATATTAGGTAGCATTGTTTAAAAAGTGGCTAGTGATATATTTTACATTTCCCATCAATTCCCATTATTAAAGTGGCTGGAGTTGAGTCAGTGTGTTGGCAGCAGCCACTCAATGTTAGTGGTGGCTGTTTAATAGTCTGATAGCCTTGAGATAGAAGCTGTTTTTCAGTCTCTCTGTTCCAGCTTTGATGCACCTGTACTGACCTCGCCTTCTGGATGATAGCGGGGTGAACAGGCAGTGGCTCGGGTGGTTGTTGTCCTTGATCATCTTTATGGCCTTCCTGTGACATCGGGGGGTGTAGGTGTCCTGGAGGGCAGGTAGTTTGCCCCCGGTGATGCGTTGTGCAGACCTCACTACCCTCTGGAGAGCCTTGCGGTTGTGGGCGGAGCAGTTGCCGTACCAGGCGGTGATACAGCCCGACAGGATGCTCTCGATTGTGCATCTGTAGAAGTTTGTGAGTGCTTTTGGTGACAAGCCGAATTTCTTCAGCCTCCTGAGGTTGAAGAGGCGCTGCTGCGCCTTCTTCACGATGCTGTCTGTGTGGGTGGACCAATTCAGTTTGTCTGTGATGTGTACGCCGAGGAACTTAAAACTTACTACCCTCTCCACTACTGTTCAATCAATGTGGATAGGGGGGTGTTCCCTCTGCTGTTTCCTGAAGTCCACAATCATCTCCTTAGTTTTGTTGACGTTGAGTGTGAGGTTATTTTCCTGACACCACACTCCGAGGGCCCTCACCTTCTCCCTGTAGGCCGTCTCATCGTTGTTGGTAATCAAGCCTACCACTGTTGTGTCGTCCGCAAACTTGATGATTGAGTTGGAGGCGTGCGTGGCCACGCAGTTGTGGGTGAACAGGGAGTACAGGAGAGGGCTCAGAACGCACCCTTGTGAGGCCCCAGTGTTGAGGATCAGCGGGGTGGAGATGTTGTTGCCTACCCTCACCACCTGGGGGCGGCCCGTCAGGAAGTCCAGTACCCAGTTGCACAGGGCGGGGTCGAGACCCAGGGTCTCGAGCTTGATGACGAGCTTGGAGGGCACTATGGTGTTAAATGCTGAGCTGTAGTCGATGAACAGCATTCTCACATAGGTATTCCTCTTGTCCAGATGGGTTAGGGCAGTGTGCAGTGTGGTTGAGACTGCGTCGCCTGTGGACCTATTTGGGCGGTAAGCAAATTGGAGTGGGTCTAGGGTGTCAGGTAGGGTGGAGGTGATATGGTCCTTGACTAGTCTCTCAAAGCACTTCATGATGATGGAAGTGAGTGCTACGGGGCGGTAGTCGTTTAGCTCAGTTACCTTAGCTTTCTTGGGAACAGGAACAATGGTGGCCTTCTTGAAGCATGTGGGAACAACAGACTGGGATAGGGATTGATTGAATATGTCCGTAAACACACCAGCCAGCTGGTCTGCGCATGCTCTGAGGGCGCGGCTGGGGATGCCGTCTGGGCCTGCAGCGAGGGTTAACACGTTTAAATGTTTTCCTCACGTCGGCTGCAGTGAACGAGAGTCCGCATGTTTTGGTTGCGGGCCGTGTCAGTGGCACTGTATTGTCCTCAAAGCGGGCAAAAAAGTTATTTAGTCTGCCTGGGAGCAAGACATCCTGGTCCGTGACGGGGATGGTTTTCTTTTTGTAATCCGTGATTTCTGGTCCTTGCCTCTGATTTCTCAGTATATATTCAGTAGCTGGGGCTCAGTCTCAGTTGTTTAAGTAGCTAGGAACATTGTGAACCAGATAACCTGATCTTGATGAGCCTCATATTCCCATGCCAACCTAACATATATACCAGTGAAATGGAGTCTGACACAGCAGGGGTTGGTGGTGGGTGGCAGGCTGGCATTTAAAGGTAGACAAAGGCAGATGGATCGGCAGAGGTGTTGTGCTGATGGTGTACCATGGTGGGCAGCAGCGTTGTTCACATGTGGAGGTGTGTGACTGTGTGTGTGTGCGTGTTCAAGTTTGTGTGTGTGTCGGTCTTTATGTGTGCATGTCTGTGTATGAATTTGATAAACTTTAAAGTATAAACCAGTATGTAAATTGTTTTGGAGTCACGTTATCAGGGTTGCTGTGTTCCCACTACTTCAGGAGTGACAGCAGAACATACAACACACACAAACACACATACATACACCTGGGGGGCTCTTCTACAGACCTTTATTTATAGACCTTCTCGGTAGTCAGTCTTTACGATGACAGGAGAGCAGAGTGGTGGCAGAAAGCCAGAGAGATGGAGAGATTTGGTATCCGACTGGAAGCCCTGTGCCCATTGGAGAAGTTCAATCACCTCTGTGCAGGAACACTGTTGTTGTTGTTGTCTGGTCTTGGGACGTATAGGAACTGTCTGTGTGGACTTAAATTGAGACTGGCTGAAACTACACCAGATGATGTGTGTTGTGTTTGTGTGCGTGTGTCTACATCTTTCCATGGAGTCCACCCTTTATTGTTAAGTTAAACAAACCCCCGAATGAGAGCAGCTGTCTGAATGCATATAGTTCTGTATATTTATGTACCAGGTTCAACTGGGAGTCATATGATGCACCCTCATACTGTAGCAGTATTTCCTAGAGGGCAGAATCTGTGTGTGTGCGTGTGCATGCGTGTCTGTTTGTGATGTCCCAGGAAGTGGTGATCACTGAGGTAAGAAGCAGCACGAACCACCAGTGCGTCACACACACCGTGTTTAACCACCGTCAGACAGTCCCTATTCAGACCTTGGATGTTCTGTAAAACCATGTGTGAAAATGCTTTAGACAGGAGACATGATTCCTTTCCCATTTTCATGAACCTTTATTCATCTAGGTTATACTCACTGAGATCAAATGTTTTTGACACCCTGGGTTAACTCCTGCTCAGCATCGTTCTGTTTCTCCAGACATCACATTTTGAAGCTAATGTCTTGGATAGGGTTCAAACTTGAAGGGCTCTATTTAATCAGGTCTGCTTTAGCTGACATCTGCATAGCGGGTGTTTTGGTGGTGGAACTGCGTTGGAGCCGCTATGCGGGGTCTGCTATCCACGGTTAACGCTTGATCTGATTTGAGTCTAGGCTTATGTTTAGGCATTCATTCCGAATGGTTAAGTTAAGGGTTAAGGTTTGGGATAGGGTTCAAATAAAAAATAGTCTACCACTGGGATTTCTCTAGTGAAGCATGGCATAGTGGCGGATACAATGAGAGTGCTTAAACAGAAAAGTGCATTTAGGAGAGAGAAGCTATGTCTTTCCTCTTTAGCCTCAAGGTTCCGAGGCTCATTCTATCCATCCAGTTCAAACCAGGTTAAACAGGTTCAACGAAATACAGTTCCTGAGGAAACCTCATTATTTACTGAAAAAATAAGTTTCTGGGGAAATTTCAATGTTCAATTATTTTTGCTGTAAAAAATGGTGGCGATGGTCTTTTGTTGTTCTTTATAATGTTGTTATAATGATGTTATCTATGGCGTTGTGTGTCTGTAGAATGGGCTTGTGCAGGTCTATTCTTTCCAGAGGAGAGACTGTTAAGAGCACCAAGGATGCCTTTTTTCTCATACTTCCTGTCATTCACTGTTGTGATCCACTTTATTTTGAGAACTCACTAAAGCTCTTGGGGATAGATTTGTCTATCCCCTGGCTGGCGAAAGCAAGAAAGGAACAATGACAGCTCTAGATGCAAGGTTCACATAGTGTAGTTTGCACTCAGAAATAAGCCACTGAACTAGCATAGAGTACATGCTAGAGAGTGTCTATCATGTTGTAACAGGTTTTGTGCATACCCTCTATATACATAGCCTGACGCTTCTTACAACACGTCAGTATCAGCACGTAAGGATCATAGGTTCTTTCACTGACCCAGCCTCCATGGAAGAACCAAAGAACCTAGATGATCTCCAAGAGGTCAGAACACAACATATTTTGTAGCGGGACATATGAGAAGTAGGTAATTCCAATGATATGGGTAATACTCATATCCAGTGGCGATTTTAGCATGTAAATCTTGTTGGGGCAAAAAAAAAAAAAACTGGGATGCATGCCAGCAAAGCCACTACACAACACTACACTAAACAATACATTAATTGCACTATAACGGTGACAAACGGTTACCACAAACTGTTGGAGCCTACATAAAGCTGTCCCAACTTCTACACCTGGCTATCAGCGGAGCCTTGTCTGGCAGCGAACCAGTTCATTCAGACTCATTTACTGCCTTTAAAAAAACATAGCTGACATGGCTGACTTGCTTAAACAAATGTGTTTTCTAATGACAATTGAGATGTACAAACTATGTCATAAGGGGACAAGAAGCGGATAAGAGGCAATCCGAAATTTGGATTAAGACATTAATGAGCGAGCTAGGATGGATGTAGTCAATATACCTATTTGTTTAACACTTTTGAAATGTACAGTGACATAATTCAGAACATGGGCCATCTTACAGTGTTCTCCCTGTACACCAAGTCAGAACTGTAGTATAAATATAGGGGGCATACTGTATAAGCAGACAATGAAAGCTCTTACAATATTCGATTATTACATTTCTCTTAAACATCTTACAGGCTACATGTGCAACACCAAGTCAGAACTTTAGGCGAAATTAAGAGGGATAAATAGACCAAATTATTAGGGTGAGGCACATGGGCTACGAACATCTTACTAAACAACTTACATTTAGTATTACTTTCTTAGCTACAGTATACATTTCTCCCTGGCATATTACATCATGTATGCAGCAGCATACAATACATTTTTGGACTCACCTTGTTGTGCTGCGCTCATTTGAACAAGAAGATGGTGTGGCGGTCCTTCGTGGGAAAATTTTGTCATCAAAGTCTGGCATTCTCTGGATTTATGGTGCTTTAAAAACAACTGGGAACTCGGAAGAAAAACAAGGTCGAATCATGATGACATCATTGATCTTTAGGTCGTAGCTCTAGAAAGAGGCCGGATTTATAATTCCGAGTTGGATGACCGTTCAAAACGTATTTTCCCAGTCGGAGCTCATTTATTCCCGATTTCCCAGTTGTCTTGAACTCACTGAAGTCAAGTTTTCGCAATTCCGAGTTAACAGTTGTTTTGAGCGTGGCACAAATCATGTTTCAATGACAGCATGGGGTGAGGCGAAGGTCGAGAACCATGCGTTCTCCAAAACACAACCCTGCCAAGCCACACTGCTCCTTGACACACTGCTTGCTTAACCCGGAAGCCATCCGCACCAATGTGTTGGAGGAAACACCATACAACTGGCGACCGAAGTCAGCGTGCATGCTAACTTCGGTCGCCAGTACTCACCCGAGTACGTACGGGAGTTGCAGCGATGGGACAAGACTGTAACTAACAATTGGATATCACAAGATTGGGGAGAAAAAGGAGGTTAACAGTTATTTTTTTATAAAAAAAAACATATTATAAACTTTGAAGGTCCCCAAGAACACAGTAGCCTTCATCATTCTTAAATGGAGGAAGTTTGGAACCGCCAAGACTCTTCCTAGAGCTGGCAGCCCAGCTAAACTGAGCAATCAGGGGAGAGGGAGAAGGGCTTTGATCAGGGAGGTGACCAAGAGTCGCTAGAACAATGGAACAAGGAACAAGGACATCCCTGCACGATTGTACGTTACCTCATGGGTCTCCCGGTTGCGGTCGGCTGCGACACAACCTGGGATCAAATCCGGGTCTGTAGTGACGCCTCAAGTGCCTTAGACCACTGTGCCAGTTGGGAGGCTGGGAACCTTCAATGCTGCAGAAATTTTTTGGTACCCTTCACCAGATCTGTGCCTCGACGCAATCTTGTCTAGGAGCTCTACGAACAATTCCTTCGACCTCATGGCTTGGTTTTTGCTCTGACATGCATTGTCATCTGTGGGCCCTTATATAGACAGGTGTGTATATTGACAAATCATGTCCAATCAATTTAATTTACCACAGTTGGAATCCAATCAAGTTGTAGAAACATTTTCAAGGATGATCCTATTGACCTCCTATACACCTGAGCTCAATTTCGAGTCTCATAGCAAAGAGTCTGAATAATATGTAAATAAGGTATTTCTGTATTTTATATTTAATAAATATGCAAACATTTCTAAAAACCTGTTTTTGCTTTGCCATTGTGGGGTATTGTGTACAGATTGCTGATGAACATTTTTTTTTAAATCAATTTTATTATTAAGGCTGTAAAAGTCAAGGGGTCTGAATATACTTTCCGAAGGCACTGTAAATGCAGAGAAGGCCAAACAGAAAGAAGCAGAGAGAGGCTTCTTTCTGTAGGGCCATCTCTGTCTTTATTTGAAGAATCTTGTTTTCTTTTTTACTAAAATCTATTGATTTTGTGGGTCTCGTGAACAACAGATCTGGTTAAAATCTCAAGGTTGTTACCAAACCCACTGGGCAAAAACTGGTTGAATCAACGTGGTTTCCAGGTCATTTCAACAAAAACATCACGATGATGTCAGATCAATGTGGAAACTGATTGGATTTGCAAAAAGTCTCAATATAAGGGAATTTCATATTTTTTCACCCAACTTTTAACCAAAATTCAATGACATGGTGACATGTTTTGTTGATTTCATGTTGAATTCACATTAGTTGACAACTCTACCAAATGTAAATAAAAAAAAATGATGTTGAAATTATGTCTGTGCTCAATTGGAAGCTCAGATCACTTTGTTTTGGGGAGCATTTGAGGTTTTCAGCATGCTTGAAGAAATCTATTGGTACTGTGAAATGTACTCCAGCTATCTATAAAACAAAGTAGTTGTTTTCTAAAACAAAATCTCCATCTTAAAGTATTTTCACTCCAATCTATTGATGATAGAGCGGAGTGCAGTACGCAGGACCCTGGGATCCAAAAAATCTCTAACTCTTTTCATTCTCAGAAGAACTGAAGAACATCTCTAATCAACAGACTAGTCCACATCTCCAACTAACACATTCCAACTGTGAGTTCCTCTATGCTTGATTGGTAGGTAAAATATTATTTAAATGTTTTATTTTGCACACATGTACAACAGCGTATTTTTAGTTTGTGTGTATGTTTCTGAGAGAGAGAGTGAGTAAGAGTTTGTGTGTGTCCGAGCGTGTGTGTGTGGTTCATTCCTGCCATTACTCATCTCTCTAACCTGCTTGTTAATGCGTTGTTTCACACAGACGCTAGGCAATTACTCACTACACAAAGACCTGCCCCACCCCAAAGACCCAACCACAACCTTGTCGACAGCCAGTGTGCCTGAAAAGAAAGCTATCGGGCCTTTCACGTTGACTTTTTTATGTGCTATCTGTCTCTCTGCAGTGTACATACTGTATGTACAGGTAACTGTCAAAATAAAGGAAACACCAACATAAAGTGTCTTAATTGGTCCTTGGTCCACCACGAGCCAGAACAGCTTCAATGCACCTTGCCATAGATTCTACAAGTCTACTGTTGGCCAACTAATAGCCTAACCACCGATTAGGCAACATTATGGACTAAATGTTCAAATCTTATTGACAAATTGTTTTGCTGTGACAATATAGGTCAAATTAATATCCTACATACAGCGCATTCGGGAAAGTATTCAGACCCCTTGACTGAAATACCTTATTTACATAATTATTCAGATCCTTTGCTGTGAGACTCAAAATTGAGCTCAGGTGCACCTGTTTCCATTGATCATCCTTGAGATATTTCTACAACTTGACTGGAGTCCACTTGTAGTAAATTCAATTGATTGGACATGATTTGGAAAGGCACACACCTTTCTATATAAGGTCCCACAGTTGACAGTGCATGTCAGAGCAAAAACCAAGCCATGAGGTTCGATGGAATTGTCCGTAGAGCTCTGAGACAGGATTGTGTCAAGGCACAGATCTGGTGAAGGGTACCAAAAAATGTCTACATCATTGAAGGTCCCCAAGAACACAGTGGCCTCCATCATTCTTAAATGGAAGAAGTTTGGAACCACCAAGACTCTTCCTAGAGCTGTCTGCCCGACCAAACTGAGCAATCGGGGGAGAAGGACCTTTATTAGGGAGGTGAGCAAGAACCCGATGGTCACTCTGACAGAGCTCCCGACTTCCTCTGTGGAGATGGGAGAACCTTCCAGAGGAACAACCATCTCTGCAGCACTCCACCAATCTGGCCTTTATGGTAGAGTGGCCAGACAGAGGCCACTCCTCAGTAAAAGGCACGACAGGCCGTTTGGAGTTTACCAAAAGGCACCTAAGGGACTTAGACAATGAGAAACAAGATTCTCTAGTCTGATGAAACCAAGATTGAACTTTTTGTCCTGGAGGAAACCTGGCACAATCCGCACGGTGAAGCATGGTGGTGGCAGAATCATGCTGTGGGGATGTTATTCAGCGGCAGGGACTGGGAAGACTTGGCAGGATCAAGGGAAAGATGAACGGAGCCAAGTACAGAGGGATCCTTGATGAAAACCTGCTCTAGAGCGCTCAGAACCTCAGACTGGGGCGAAGGTTCACCTTCCAACAGGACAATGGCCCTAAGCACACAGCCAAGACAACGCAGGAGTGGCTTTGGGACAAGTCTCTGAATTTCCTTGAGTGGCCCAGCCAGAGCCTGGAATTGAACCCAATCGAACATCTCTGGAGAGACCTGAAAATACCAGTGTAGTGTCGTGGAAATTTCCTGTATTACCAAATCATGAGGGAGCAAACCACACACAAGTCAGAGTTATCATAAAGTCAATTTTTAATTATATGAGCTTCACCATAGCCCTGAGACTCTCAGATCAATTCAGTGTCTATAAATAAATTCTCTGAGAGTGCTTACAAAACAGTCCTTAGTATCATTTATAGCCAAGACACACCCATCAAAACTCACATGACGAATTACAGATCGTAGAACATTATATAAAGAAAGACTTTACTTCAGAGAGGAGAATCCCATAGCCAGACAGCATTGGCTATAAATTATCGTTCAGTTTGGTATCCTAAACGAAGCTCTTAACTCGTTCTTGGTAGCACTTAGAATCAAAAACATTACCTCATCCAATGGCATATATCAAATACAGTGGGGCAAAAAATTATTTAGTCAGCCACCAATTGTGCAAGTTCTCCCACTTAAAAAGATGAGAGAGGCCTGTAATTTTCATCATAGGTACACTTCAACTATGACAGACAAAATGAGGGAAGAAAATCCAGAAAATCACATTGTAGGATTTGTAATGAATTTATTTGCAAATTATGGTGGAAAATAAGTATTTGGTCACCTACAAACAAGCAAGATTTCTGGCTCTCACAGACCTGTAACTTCTTCTTTAAGAGGCTCCTCTTTCCTCCACTCGTTACCTGTATTAATGGCACCTGTTTGAACTTGTTATCAGTATGAAAGACACCTGTCCACAACCTCAAACAGTCACACTCCAAACTCCACTATGGCCAAGACCAAAGAGCTGTCAAAGGACACCAGAAACAAAATTGTAGACCTGCATCAGGCTGGGAAGACTGAATCTGCAATAGGTAAGCAGATTGGTTTGAAGAAATGAACTGTGGGAGCAATTATTAGGAAATGGAAGACATACAAGACCACTGATAATCTCCCTCGATCTGGGGCTCCACGCAAGATCTCACCTCGTAGGGTCAAAATGATCACAAGAACGGTGAGCAAAAATCCCAGAACCACACGGGGGGACCTAGTGAATGACCTGCTGAGTGCTGGGACCAACGTAACAAAACCTACCATCAGTAACACACTACGCCACCAGGGACTCAAATCCTGCAGTGCCAGACGTGTCCCCCTGCTTAAGCCAGTACATGTCCAGGCCCGTCTGAAGTTTGCTAGAGAGCATTTGAATGATCCAGAAGAAGATTGGGAGAATGTCATATGGTCAGATGAAACCAAAATATAACTTTTTGGTAAAAACTCAACTCGTCGTATTTGGAGGACAAAGAATGCTGAGTTGCATCCAAAGAACACCATACCTACTGTGAAGCATGTGGGTGGAAACATCATGCTTTGGGGCTGTTTTTCTGCAAAGGGACCAGGACGACTGATCCGTGTAAAGGAAAGAATGAATGGGGCCATGTATCATGAGATTTTGAGTGAAAACCTCCTTCCATCAGCAAGGGCATTGAAGATGAAACGTGGCTGGGTCTTTCAGCATGACAATGATCCCAAACACACCGCCCGGGTAACGAAGGAGTGGCTTCGTAAGAAGCATTTCAAGGTCTTGGAGTTGCCTAGCCAGTCTCCAGATCTCAACCCCATAGAAAATCGTTGGAGGGAGTTGAAAGTCTGTGTTGCCCAGCAACAGCCCCAAAACGTCACTGCTCTAGAGGAGATCTGCATGAAGGAATGGGCCAAAATACCAGCAACAGTGTGTGAAAACATTGTGAAAATGTTTGACCTCTGTCATTGCCAACAAAGGGTATATAACAAAGTATTGAGATAAACTTTTGTTATTGACCAAATACTTATTTTCCACCATGATTTGCAAATAAATAAATAAAAAATCCTACAATGTGATTTTCTGGATTTTTTTTCTCATTTTGTCTGTCATAGTTGAAGTGTACCTATGATGAACATCACAGGCCTCTCTCATCTTTTTAAGTGGGAGAACTTGCACAATTGGTGGCTGACTAAATACTTTTTTGCCCCACTGTACATCCCCTCCTGGACAAGCTTACAGAGAGACTTGACTGGCACACAGACATTGTGGAGCCACCTAGCTGGTTCCCCATTAATCACACCATCCCTTCACATGGTTTAGGAATTGTTTACAGACACATTCACAGATAAGACTAACCCGACCTCTCCCCTCTCTAGTCCCAAGTAACTTTTTTCCACATAAGTATACTTATGAAAATTAATAAAACATCTTATTCATAAATGTTACCTAAAGAATTCTGATTCTGCCACGACAGTAGCGACGCTCCCCATTTACCTTGACAGAGCTTGAGAGGATCTGCAGAGAAGAATGGGAGAAACTCCCCAAATAAAGGTGTGCCAAGCTTGTAGCGTCATACCCATAAATACTCTAGGATGTAATCGCTGCCAAAGGTGCTTCAACAAAGTACTGAATAAAGGGTCTGAATACGTATGTAAATGTGTTATCTAATCCATTTTAGAATAAGGCTGCAAAGTAACAAAATGTGGAAAAAGTCAAGGGGTCGGAATACTTTCCGAATGCACTGCATGTATAGTCTAAAGTGTATGTGTGTCTCTCTGTTGGGGAGAGAGAGAGCTTTAACAGAAGCTGGGTGCATGAGAAACAAAGTGCATCGTGGGAACATAGATTTTTGAGCATTGCCAGCTCTGGAACCTTCCATCTCCCATGGCAACCCTTCCCTTGGGTCCTCAGCACTGAGAGACCTGCTTCCCAGAGGTCATCATAGAAAAGTATAATATAAATAGAATAACCAGAACCAACAACAACAACAGGTTCTCAACTCAAGTCACTTTACATAGACCAAATGTATTTTGCTGAACAGTACTTCACTGCTGTTTCATGCTCATTTCCCACAGATTCATGATCTGACTGGCTAGTCTTTCCCCTCTGATTCTAGTTCTAGCTTTCAGCCCCCACCCCAACCCCCCTTTCCTCCGCCCCACCACACACAAACATGCACACTCCTCTCTCTCTCTCTCTCTCTCTCTCTCTCTCTCTCTCTCTCTCTCTCTCTCTCTCTCTCTCTCTCTCTCTCTCTCTCTCTCTCTCTCTCTCTCTCTCTCTCTCTCTATTGCTCTCTCTCTCTCTCTCTCTATTGCTCTCTCTCTCTCTCTCTATTGCTCTCTCTCTCTCTCTCTCTCTCTCTCTCTCTCTCTCTCTCTCTCTCTCTCTCTCTCTCTCTCTCTCTCTCTCTCTCTCTCTCTCTCTCTCTCTCTCTCTTTTGCCAGGGTTGCTCCATCTCTGTCACCACACAGCATCATAGTTTGATCCCCGTGGCCTTGCAGATAGGCAGGCCTCTCTCTGAGGAGTGTAGGGCCACAAGGTTGTGTTCTGTTTACCCTACATTCAACACACACACTTAGCACCCCGACAGTGCCAGAACACACACACATTCTCAGAACATTATGCCCTCAATGGTGACCCGCTTAGCTACATTGTCTGTAAGTGAGTGGTCAACCGAGAAGAATGTACACAAAGAGGGTCTGTGTGTGTGCATGTGCGTGTGTTAACAAAGCACCTAGCTTCATGTGTCTGTATGGATTTGGCAGAAGTACAGCATCTAAACATATGGGTGGGTGCTGTAAATGCTCCTCTGACAACAGTCGTCCATGATTAAGCCAACATTGTTATGGCTGCCTACACTGATATTATCCATAGGCTGATGTGCATCATGGTGGATATAAGCTGTCACAGAGCACTGATATCGATGAATTAAAGGGCCGAAATAAAACGTATCAGAAACTGTTACTCTACTCAAGATGTCTGACATTACCCTTGATCACATTACATACAATGTAATGGTTTGGTTTGTCTTTACCAGTCATGATCAGTTATGTAATTTATATAACAGTGTTATGACAAGACACTCCAGAGTTCCTAAAGAATACACCCCCTGTGGTAGTATATCCATAGGGGTCTCTCTCTCTAGAGATACTGTTTGAACAGTTAAGATCTACCCTCTCCCTAGTTGAAGATCGAATCTACTTCTAACACACCTCATTAATCTCTATTCAGATCACCCAGGAGCAGGGCGGGAGGTCCAACAACATCTTCATTACTCTCCCTCTCTTTTTTCCTGACTCTTTAACTCTGTCACTCTCGTTCTCTTCTTTCTCTAACTCCCTCCCCCTTTCTATCATTATCTTCTTACCTCTCTCTCGTCTCTCTTCTCCCTCCTCCCCTCTATCATTATCTTCTTACCTCACTGCACCAGGGCAAGGTGACCGGAAACATGACCGAATACAAACAGTGTAGCTATTCCCTCCGCAAGGCAATCAAACAAGCTAAGCGTCAGTATAGAGACAAAGTAGAATAGCAATTCAACAGGCTCAGACACGAGAGGTATGTGGCAGGGTCTACAGTCAATCACGGATTACAAAAAAAAAACATCCCCGTTGCGGACCAGGATGTCTTGCTCCCAGATAGACTAAATAACTTCTTTGCTCACTTTGAGGACAATACAGTGCCACTGACACGGCCCGCTACCAAAACCTGCGGGGCTGCAGGCCCAGACGTTATCCCTAGCCGCGTCCTCAGAGCATGCGCAGACCAGCTGGTTGGTGTGTTTACGGACATATTCAATCAATCCTTATCCCAGTCTGCTGTCCCCTCATGCTTCAAGAGGTCCACCATTGTTCCTGTTCCCAAGAAAGCTAAGGTAACTGAGCTAAACGACTACCGCCCCATAGCCCTCACTTCCGTCATCATGAAGTGCTTTGAGAGACAAGTCAAGGACCATACCTCCACCCTACCTGACACCCTAGACCCACTCCAATTTGCTTACCGCCCCAATAGGTTCACAGACGACGCAATCGCAACCACACTGCACACTGCCCTAACCCATCTGGACAAGAGGAATACCTACGCGAGAATGCTGTTCATCAACTACAGTTCAGCATTTAACATCATAGTACCCTCCACACTCGTCATCAAGCTCGAGACCCTGTGTCTCGACCCCGCCCTGTGCAACTGGGTACTGGACTTCCTGACGGGCCTCCCCCAGGTGGTGAGGGTAGGTAACAACATCTCCACCCCGCTGATCCTCAACACTGGGGCTCCACAAGGGTGTGTTCTGAGCTCTCTCCTGTACTCCCTGTTCGCCCACGACTGCGTGGCCATGCACGCCTCCAACTCAATCATCCAGTGTGTGGACGACGGCCTACAGGGAGGAGGTGAGGGCCCTCGGAGTGTGGTGTCAGGAAAATAACCTCACACTCAACGTCAACAAAACAAAGGAGATGATCGTGGACTTCAGGAAACAGCAGAGGGAGCACCCCCTTATCCACATCGACAGGACAGTAGTGGAGAGGGTAGTAAGTTTTAAGTTCCTTGGCGTACACATCACGGAAAAACTGAATTGGTACACCCACACAGATAGCGTTGTGAAGAAGGCGCAGCAGCGCCTCTTCATCCTCAGGAGGCTGAAGAAATTTGACTTTTCACCAAAAGCACTCACAAACTTCTACAGATGCACAATCGAGAGCATCCTGTCGGGCTGTATCACCGCCTGGTACGGCAACTGCTCCGCCCACAACCGTAAGGCTCTCCAGAGGGTAGTGAAGTCTGCACAACGCATCACCGGGGGCAAACTACCTGCCCTCCAGGACACCTACACCCCCCGATGTCACAGGAAGGCCATAAAGATGATCAAGGACAACAACCACCCGAGCCACTGCCTGTTCACCCCGCTATCATCCAGAAGGCGAGGTCAGTACAGGTGCATCAAAGCTGGGACCGAGAGACTTAGAAGCTATTTTTATCTCAAGGCCATCAGACTGTTAAACAGCCACCACTAACATTGAGTGGCTGCTGCCAACACACTGACTCAACTCCAGCCACTTTAATAATGGAAATTGATGTAAAAAATGTATCACTAGCCACTTTAAACAATGCCACTTAATATAATGTTTACATACCCTACATTACTCATCTCATATGTATATACTGTACCCGATACCATCTACTGCATCTTGCCTATGCCGTTCTGTACCATCACTCATTAATTTATCTTTATGTACATATTCTTCATCCTTTACACTTGTGTGTATAAGGTAGTAGTTGTGGAATTGTTAGGTTAGATTACTCGTTGGTTACTACTGCATTGTCGGAACTAGAAGCACAAGCATTTTGCTGAAAACTAATGGCACAGCATCCCTGCTGTTGTCCTTTTGTATGTCTCTAAATGAGTATTAGAAAATATTTGTCTCTTTTATAAACACTCGCTGACTGACTGACTGTACAGCTTATCCTCAACCTGCCTGTAATGAATAACTGAATAATGTGTCAATCAATAGTACTGTACTTTAGCATTTCAGCTGAGGTCAGGACCATCACGGACATTGCTATCGAGGCTGTCAGTCAGTGGAGCAAATAACTCCTCATTAAAGTGCTGTGGTACAGTATACAGTCTGGAAGGAGTTGCGAGAGATTTTCTGATATACAGTTGAAGTCGGAAGTTTACATACACTTTTACATACAGGTTGGAGTCATTAAAACTTGTTTTTCAACCACTCCACACATTTCTTGTTAACAAACTATAGTTTTGGCAAGGTGGTTAGGACATCTATTGTGAACATGACACAAGCATATTTTCCAAAAATTGTTTACAGACAGATTATTTGACTTATAATTCACTGTATCACAATTCCAGTGTGTCAGAAGTTTACATACTGTACACTAAGTTGACTGTGCCTTTAAACAGCTTGTAAAATGATGTCATGACTTTAGAAGGTTCCGATAGGCTAATTGACATCATTTGAGTCAATTGGAGGTGTACCTGTGGATGTATTTCAAGGCCTACCTTCAAACTCAGTGCCTCTTTGCTTGATATCATGGGGAAATCAAAAGAAATCAGCCAAAATGGTAGACCTTCACAAGTCTGGTTCATCCTTGGGAGCAATTTCCAAATGCCTGAAGGTACAACGTTCATCTGTGCAAACAATACTATGCAAGTATAAACACCATGGACCACGCAGCCGTCATACTGCTCAGGAAGGAGTCGCGTTCTGTCTCCTAGAGATGAACGTACTTTGGTGCGAAAAGTGCAAATCAATCCCAGAACAACAGCAAAGGACCTTGTGAAGATACTGGAGGAAACAGGTACAAAAGTATCTATATCCACAGTAAAACTAGTCCTATATCGACATAACCTAAAAGGCTGCTCGGCAAGGAAGAAGCCACTGCTCCAAAACCACCATAAAAAAGCCAGAATATGGTTTGTAACTACACATGGGGACAAAGATCGTACTTTTTGGAGAAATGGCCTCTGGTCTGATGAAACAAAAATAGAACTGTTTGGCCAAAATGACCATTGTTATGTTTGGAGGGAAAATGGGGAGGCTTGCAAGCCAAAGAACACCATCCCAACCGTGAAGCACAGGGGTGGCAGCATCATGTTGTGGGGGTGCTTTGCTGCAGGAGGGACTGGTGCGCTTTACAAAATAGATAGCATCATGAGGGAGGAATATTATGTGGTATATTGAAGCAACATCTCAAGACATCAGTCAGAAATTTAAAGCTTGGTAGCAAATGGATCTTCCAAATGGGCAATGACCCCGAGCATACTTCCAAAGTTGTGGCAAGATGGCTTCAGGACAACAAAGTCAAGGTATTGGAGTGGCCATCACAAAGCCCTGACCTCAATCCTATAAAACATTTGTGGGCAGAACTGAAAAAGTGTGTGCGAGCGAGGAGGCCTACAACCCTGACTCAGTTACACCAACTCTGTCAGGAGGAATGGGCCAAAATTCACCCGACTTATTGTGGGAAGCTTGTGAAAGGCTCTGCAAAACGTTTGACGTTTGACGTTAAACAATTTAAAGGCAATGCTACCAAATACTAATTGAGTGTATGTAAACTTCTGACCCACTGGGAATGTGAAGAAGGAAACAAAAGCTGAAATAAATCATTCTCTCTACTATTATTCTGACATTTCACATTCTTTAAAAAAGTTGTGATCCTAACTGTGTCACGCCCTGGCCATAGAGAGGTTTTTGTTCTCTATTTTGGTTAGGCCAAGGTGTGACTAGGGTGGGTATTCTATGTTCATTTTCTATGTTTTGAATTTCTGTGTTTGGCCGGTTGTGTCTCTGATTGAGAACCATACTTGGGTAGCCTGTTTTCCCACTGTTAGTTGTGGGCGGTTATTTCCTGTTTAGTGTTTGTTGCACCTGTCAGAACTATTTTGTATTCAGTGTTCAGTCAGAATAAATAATATGAACACGTACCACGCTGCACCCTGGTCTTCACCTTCTTCCACCAACGGCCGTTACAGAGGAGCAGCGCTATCTGGAGAAATGAACATGGGAGGAGATACTGGAAGGCAAGGGACCCTGGGCACAGGCTGGTTAGTATCGCCGTCCGCAGGAGGAACTGGAGGCAGCTAAGGCTGAGCGGCAACACTATGAGGAGTTAGCATGGCAGCGCAACAGGCACGGGGTGGGGGCACACGGGGAGATTGGAGTCAGGCGAGAGACCTGAGCCAACTCCCTGTGCTTACCGGAAGCAGCGTGGTACTGGTCAGACACCGTGTTATGCGATGAAGCGCACGGTGTCTCCAGTGCGTGCTCATAGCCCAGAGTGCCTGTCTGGCGCTGCCAGAGTCTCCCGCCTGTCTGGCGCTGCCAGAGTCTCCCGCCTGTCTGGCGCTGCCAGAGTCTCCCGCCTGTCTGGCGCTGCCAGAGTCTCCCGCCTGTCTGGCGCTGCCAGAGTCTCCCGCCTGTCTGGCGCTGCCAGAGTCTCCCGCCTGTCTGGCGCTGCCAGAGTCTCCCGCCTGTCTGGCGCTGCCAGAGTCTCCCGCCTGTCTGGCGCTGCCAGAGTCTCCCGCCTGTCTGGCGCTGCCAGAGTCTCCCGCCTGTCTGGCGCTGCCAGAGTCTCCCGCCTGTCTGGCGCTGCCAGAGTCTCCCGCCTGTCTGGCGCTGCCAGAGTCTCGCGCCTGTCTGGCGCTGCCAGAGTCTCTGGCGCGCCTGTCTGGCGCTGCCAGAGTCTCCCGCCTGTCTGGCGCTGCCAGAGTCTCCCGCCTGTCTGGCGCTGCCAGAGTCTCCCGCCTGTCTGGCGCTGCCAGAGTCTCCCGCCTGTCTGGCGCTGCCAGAGTCTCCCGCCTGTCTGGCGCTGCCAGAGTCTCCCGCCTGTCTGGCGCTGCCAGAGTCTCTCGCCTGTCCGGCGCTGCCAGGGTCTCCCGCCTGTCCTGGCGCTGCCAGGGTCTCCCGCCTGTCTGGCGCTGCCAGGGTCTCCCGTCTGTCCGGCGCTGCCAGGGTCTCCCGCCTGTCCGGCGCTGCCAGAGTCGCCCGCCTACCAGGGGCCCGCTGCGAGGGTCCCCGCTCCAGAAGCGCCACCTAAGTGGGCCAAGCCTAAGGTGGAGCGGGGTCCACATCCCGCACCAGAGCCGCCGCCGTAAAGAAGGCCCACCCGGACGCTCCCCTTTAGAGTCCGGTTTTGCGGCCGGAGTCCGCACCTATATATATATATATATATATATATATATATATAATAATCAATAATTTAGCTCTTTATTTAGCCATCTTATATATAAAACCTTATTTGTTCATCAAAAATTGTGAAAAACTCACCACAGGTTAATGAGAAGAGTATGCTTGAAAGCATGCACACAACTCTGCAATGTTAGGTTGTATTGGAGAGAGTCTCAGTCTTAAATAATTTTCCACACACACTCTGTGCCTGTATTTAGTTTTCATGCTACTGAGGGCCGATAATCCACTCTCACATAGGTACGTGGTTGCAAAGGCCATCAGTGTCTTAACAGCGTGATTTGCCAAGACAAGAAACTCTGAGTGCAGACTTATCCAGGGATCGGGCAGTGGCTTCTGATTCAATTACATTTTCACAGAACCGCTTGTTCGCAATTTCGATGAGGCTCTCATTCAAATATCAGTAAGTGGACTGGAGGCAGGGCATGAAAGGGATAACGAATCCAGTTGTTTGTGTCGTCCATTTCGGGAAAGTACCTGCGTTATTACGCACCCAGCTCACTCAGGTGCTTCGCTATATCACATTTGACATTGTTCGTAAGCTTGAGTTCATTTGCTCATAAAAAAAAGCATACAATGATGGAAAGACCTGTGGGTTGCCCTTGTTAATGCAGACAGAGAAGAGCTCCAACTTCTTAATCATTGCCTCAATTTTGTCCCGCACATTGAACATAGTTACGAAGAGTCCCTGTAAATCCTAGATTCAGATCATCCAGGCGAGAAAAAACATCACCCAGATAGGCCAGTCGAGTGAGAAACTTGTCATCATGCAAGCGGTCAGACAAGTGAAAATTGTGGTCAGTAAAGAAAACTTTAAGCTCGTCTCTCAATTAAAAAAGAAAAATGTGTCAATACTTTGCCCCCTTGATAACCAGCACACTTCTGTATGTTGTAAAAGTGTTACATGGTCACTGCCCATATCAATACGTAATACAGAAAATACATGAGAGTTCAGGGGCCTTGCTTTAACAATGTTAACCATTTTCACTGTAGTGTCCAAAACGTATTTCAAGCTGTCAGGCATTCCCTTGGCAGCAAGAGCCTCTCGGTGGATGCTGCAGTGTACCCAAGTCGCGTCAGGAGCCACTGCTTGCACGCGCGTTACCACTCCACTATGTCTCGCTGTCATGGCTTTTGCGCCATCAGTACAGATACCAAAGCTGTCCAGTAATTTAAAAACATCCTCCCATGTCCTGGTTTCCAGTGGTATGCAGAAGAGAATGTCTTCCTTAATTGACCCCCCATAACCGTAACGGACATATACCAGGAGCTGTGCCAGGCCCGCCACGTCTGTTGACTCATCCAGCTGTAACGCATATAATTCACTGGCTTGTATGCAAAGCAGTTATTGTTTCAAAACATCTCCTGCCATGTCACTGATGCATTGTGAAACAGTGTTGTTTGATGGAGACATTGTCTGTATTGTTTATGTTGGCATTTCCCCCAGCATTGTCCCAGGTATATCCGCAGCAGCAGGAAGAATTAAGTCCTCCACAATAGTACGGGGCTTGCCTGTCCTAGCCACTCGGTAGCTCACCATATAAGATGCTTCTAGCCCCTTCTTATTAATGGTATCGGTTGAGGTTATACATGTCTTACTACTCAAAAGTCGTCTTTATTCTCGCTCAAAAAACTCCCGTGGCTTATTTTTCAAATTGTCATGTTTCTTTTCTAAATGTCCGCGAAAGAGTGAAGGTTTCCCACAAGAGAGTAACGGTTAATGTGATTGAATGTTAATTATTTGACTAGGTTACCTGTATTTGACATTGTGTTGTTATTTGACTGAACACTAGATGGTTTCATTTTGTTTTTGGCAGTGAAACGATGCTACTCAGGAGAGAGAAAAACCTCACCCAAATGTATAGCCCCGTTGGAAAATATAAAGGAATGAGGAGAGGGTGGGAGGGATGAGGAGAGGGTGGGAGGGATGAGGAGAGGATGGGAGGGATGAGGAGAGGGTGGCAGGAATGAGGAGAGGGTGGCAGGAATGAGGAGAGGGTGGGAGGGATGAGGAGAGGGTGGGAGGGATGAGGAGAGGGTGGGAGGTATGAGGAGAGGGTGGGAGGGATGAGGAGAGGGTGGGAGGGATGAGGAGAGGGTGGCAGGGATGAGGAGAGGGTGGGAGGGATGAGGAGAGGGTGGCAGGAATGAGGAGAGGGTGGGAGGGATGAGGAGAGGATGGGAAGGATGAGGAGAGGGTGGCAGGAATGAGGAGAGGGTGGGAGGGATGAGGAGAGGGTGGGAGGGATGAGGAGAGGGTGGCAGGAATGAGGAGAGGGTGGGAGGGATGAGGAGAGGATGGGAGGGATGAGGAGAGGGTGGCAGGAATGAGGAGAGGGTGGGAGGGATGAGGAGAGGGTGGCAGGAATGAGGAGAGGGTGGGAGGGATGAGGAGAGGATGGGAGGGATGAGGAGAGGGTGGCAGGAATGAGGAGAGGGTGGGAGGGATGAGGAGAGGATGGGAGGGATGAGGAGAGGGTGGCAGGAATGAGGAGAGGGTGGGGGGATGAGGAGAGGGTGGCAGGAATGAGGAGAGGGTGGGAAGGATGAGGAGAGGGTGGCAGGAATGAGGAGAGGGTGGGAGGGATGAGGAGAGGGTGGCAGGAATGAGGAGAGGGTGGGAGGGATGAGGAGAGGATGGGAGGGCTGAGGGGTGGGAAGCGTACACAAGGGCAGGCAGTGTTGAGATGATAGTTCCCAGATGCAGGAGGGAGAACACACAAGGACGGCACAACACACAGTCCTGTTGGACAGCCTCTGACAGTACTATAATTTCAGTCTTCCACACTACAGCTGGTTTCCATTCCAATCAGGGAGGCAATGAGATTTAGAGAGTGGGGGACATTTGTTTAACCAAAGCCCCACAATTGGTTCTCTACACATAAACTATGACTATGACTGAGACATGAGGGAGGCCTCCCACAGTTGTTTCTCTCCTCACTCCACCTCTCTCCCTCTTTATCCAGCTCACCCTCTCCTCATCATCTCGTCATACTGTATCTGTGGCTGGAGATTCATCTTTTTCCAATTAAACCAATTAAAAGATCAATATCAGTTGATCATGTAGAGTAGACTATAGAGATCAGCTGTAAAAATCTGTATTTTAGTGCACCATCATCAAGCACTAAATACTTCATCATAAATATATCATAAATCTATTAATAGCGTTTGATTTCACATTCCCAGTTTAAACACACCGTATATAAATGAGTATGACCTCTGCTGAACAATCAACGCTCCCTGCTAGATTCTGCCCGCCAGGGCTCTTCTTATGTCAGTCAGAGTGAATCGGGTCATGTTCTCTATGGCACCGTTTCTCTTATCGATATCCTTTGGTGTGTGCTTATGTTCCCAGACCTCTCAAGGACCACAGCCCCTGTCAAGGACCATTCCCCACCAGTTCCTTTGTTCAAGTGGTACACTTCTGTGTGTGTGTGTGTGTGTGTGTGTGTGTGTGTGTGTGTGTGTGTGTGTGTGTGTGTGTGTGTGTGTGTGTGTGTGTGTGTGTGTGTGTGTGTGTGTGTGTGTGTGTGTGTGTGTGTGACGTGACGTGGGTGACTGCACGTGTTTCCAAAACCTTGGGTCATGCGGAACAATTTGTCATCCCTAAACAAAACAATAAAGGGTGTGTGCTTGTTTTTCGATATCCTGTGACGTTCCTAGAGGGAGTGTGTGTGTGATGGGCCATAACGTGTCCTGAGAAGCAGGTGTGTTGAACTGTATATCACGATGACCTCCAGGCTTAAATAACCTCTATTCTTACTCTACATCAACTCTCTCTCTCTAGATCAACTATCCTCCGTCTCACTCATTTTGATCTCTTCCTCCCTTTCACAATCTTCCCTTTCTTTTGAATGAGCATCCCTCGCTCCACAGACTTAGAATATAATATATTTTCATGGCTATTAAAAAGATGAGTGAGGCCAAAGTTCTGTTCTGTTCTGTTCATTTCTTATTTCTCTTCTTTGGTTCAGCCTCATGAATATCATTAGCTGTTGGCTTCTTGTATCTCACTAAATTAAATCGTCTCATCATAGGTTCAAAGATAAACGGTTGAACCACATGCACCAACAACAGACTGGAGGTTGGTTAATATCTAAGCACACACACACACACACACACCAGAATACAACACACACACACACCACAATACAACACAACACAGCACACATAACACAATACAACACAACACCCACACATACACACAATACAACACACACACACACAACAGAACACAATACAACACACACAACACAAGTAGATTCAAGCCATGTATATGCTACGTGTATTACCTTACAACAGTGCCATTTATTCAACACATTCTCTAGGAATCGCAAAAGATGATGGGCGGAAACCTTTTATGAAAGTCGATGACTAAACTCCTCTAGAGAAAGAAGCAACAATGACAGACAGTTACACGTTACTCTTTGTGGACTTTACAAAGACCTAACTAGGTGTTGAATAAAGCTAAATAAATTGCCTCTTGTCTTCTCCAAGTATTCAATTTGCTTGGTAGGTGACATCAGAGATTTCCAGGTAAGAGTTTATAGCCAATCCTTAATCATAATGGCCATATCATCGCAATGGCACCTGCCATTTGATTGGTCTTCCACTCCCAAATCACAGGACCGGAAGGGTGTTACTGTGAACGGTGTGTGTGTGTGTGTGTGTGTGTGTGTGTGTGTGTGTGTGTGTGTGTGTGTGTGTGTGTGTGTGTGTGTGTGTGTGTGTGTGTGTGTGTGTGTGTGTGTGTGTGTGTGTGTGTGTGTGTGTGTGAAACAAGGTGACAAACACAATGTTCCTCTGTCTTGTCTATTGCCATCTGAATAGTTAATTACACTGACTCATCCACCACAGGTCCTCATCATCAGTCCTCCCTGACAGGCTACAGCTCTCTGTTAGTCTGGTCCTCAACACCAGTCCTCTCTGTTAGTCTGGTCCTTGCCATCAGTCCTCCCTGACAGGCTACAGCTCTCTGTTAGTCTGATCCTCACCATCAGTCCTCCCTGGCAGGCTACAGCTCTCTGTCAGTCTGGTCCACACCATCAGTCCTCCCTGGCAGGCTACAGCTCTCTGTCAGTCTGGTCCTCACCATCAGTCCTCCCTGACAGGCTACAGCTCTCTGTTAGTCTGGTCCTCAACACCAGTCCTCTCTGTTAGTCTGGTCCTTGCCATCAGTCCTCCCTGACAGGCTACAGCTCTCTGTCAGTCTGGTCCTCACCATCAGTCCTCCCTGACAGGCTACAGCTCTCTGTTAGTCTGGTCCTCACCATCAGTCCTCCCTGACAGGCTACAGCTCTCTGTCAGTCTGGTCCTCACCATCAGTCCTCCCTGACAGGCTACAGCTCTCTGTCAGTCTGGTCCTCACCATCAGTCCTCCCTGACCGGCTACAGCTCTCTGTTAGTCTGGTCCTCACCATCAGTCCTCCCTGACAGGCTACAGCTCTCTGTTAGTCTGGTCCTCACCATCAGTCCTCTCTGGCAGAATACAGCTCTCTGTCAGTCTGGTCCTCACCATCAGTCCTCCCTGACAGGCTACAGCTCTCTGTCAGTCTGGTCCTCACCATCAGTCCTCCCTGACAGGCTACAGCTCTCTGTCAGTCTGGTCCACACCATCAGTCCTCCCTGGCAGGCTACAGCTCCCTGTCAGTCTGGTCCTCACCATCAGTCCTCCCTGACAGGCTACAGCTCTCTGTTAGTCTGGTCCTCACCATCAGTCCTCCCTGGCAGGCTACAGCTCTCTGTTAGTCTGTCCTCACCATCAGTCCTCCCTGGCAGGCTACACAGCTGGTCCTCACCATCAGTCCTCCCTGGCAGGCTACAGCTCTCTGTCATCCTCACCATCAGTCCTCCCTAACAGGCTACAGCTCTCTGTCAGTCTGGTCCTCACCATCAGTCCTCCCTGACAGGCTACAGCTCTCTGTCAGTCTGGTCCTCACCATCAGTCCTCCCTGACAGGCTACAGCTCTCTGTCAGTCTGGTCCTCACCATCAGTCCTCCCTGACAGGCTACAGCTCTCTGTTAGTCTGGTCCTCACCATCAGTCCTCCCTGACAGGCTACAGCTCTCTGTCAGTCTGGTCCTCACCATCAGTCCTCCCTGGCAGGCTACAGCTCTCTGTCAGTCTGGTCCTCACCATCAGTCCTCCCTGGCAGGCTACAGCTCTCTGTTAGTCTGGTCCTCACCATCAGTCCTCCCTGGCAGGCTACAGCTCTCTGTCAGTCTGGTCCTCACCATCAGTCCTCCCTGACAGGCTACAGCTCTCTGTTAGTCTGGTCCTCACCATCAGTTCTCCCTGGCAGGCTACAGCTCCTTGTCAGTCTGGTCCTCACCATCAGTCCTCCCTAACAGGCTACAGCTCTCTGTCAGTCTGGTCCTCACCATCAGTCCTCCCTGACAGGCTACAGCTCTCTGTCAGTCTGGTCCTCACCATCAGTCCTCCCTGACAGGCTACAGCTCTCTGTTAGTCTGCCATCATTTTCAGATGGGTCCAAAACAACAACATCACCATCACTCCTAAAAGCAGCAGTTTAGGAGCACAAGCTAATATAGATTGCTTCCTAAATGGTGCCCTATTCCCTATAGTCCACTACTTTTGATCAGAGCTATATGGCCCCTGTTCAGATGTAGTGCACTATAATGAATAGTGTTCCATTTCGGACGCAGACATAATATAAACATGTTATGTATCCACCTAATATGAGGTATAGCACTTAGCCCCATATATCACCAATCAAGAGAGTCAGCGACAAGCTACCTGGAAATGTTCTGAGTAAAATTCCATTTGAAGGTCATCCAATCCCCATGGAGAATACGTTAGGAAAAAACATTCAGGTGATACAATTATTATTGAACTCATCCACTGCCCTGTCTTCCCTTTCTGTTCTTGGACAACGCTCAGAAATTTACCATAAATCCAGCTGTATATATTCTGCCTCCTGTTCTGTCTGCACTTTCTAGATTGTTAATGCATCAGTGGATGGGCAACATTATGTTTGGACTGCCTCTGTAAGAGTTTTATTTGAGGGCCATTTAGTACATGTGGAGCTTACATCCACTTAATGAAATGTATACATTGTAATTGTCACAATATGGCCCTAATGCATACACTGCAGTCTCTTCTTATACATTCATTATGCTTTCAATCCTCTGCCAGCAGGCTTTTAGTGGTACAGACATTGTAGTTGCTATAGCTACCCTATCTATATTACCTTTGTGAAATACATTACTGGTGTTGCTTGGATTCAAGATGTTCTATAATATAGAATCTATATGATCTTTGATGGAAGAACAATTGATTCTATAGTCTCAACTACCCTGGGTACAAATACAAATCTAGCCATAGTATTTTACAAATAAAGACAACATTGACAGAGAAAATGTAACTGTACATCCATAACAGAATTGTATAGGAGATGTTTACGCCTGTGACAGTCTGACACCGAGGGTTTCTGTATGGGAGCTGGGAGGCTCCATTCTGAAGTTTCTCTTGCTCACACTGCTGTTGAGATTGAGCGGCGAAGCGTTCGCAGCTCTGCATTATATTACTGACAATTCAAAGGCGCGCGCAGAGAACACCATGTATCCCGATTTGGAACGACTTGGAGAGGGGGTGTCCATGCCTTTCATGTGGTTAAGGAGTAAACACTTTGCTTAATTTACCCAGGAATAGACCTAGAGGAAGGCAGTCCTTCTGGAGTGGAGTGCTTTGTTTTGAAACACAGTAGAGGCGACGGTGGGTATTCTCCAGTATACAGTTACGATCAGCCATCGAAACTTCTGCTTCAAGAATCTGTTTTCAATAAGGATTGCTTCTGAACTGAACACGTAATTAACCATATAAGGCTGGAGATGTCACAGTTGAAATGTTACTGTAGGAAAGAAAGTGGAGACCCTGTTGTGCGCATTCTGGTTTATCCCAAAGAAAGCAAGTAGCCTATATGGTTACGCGCACGTTGTGCTTTATGAGAAGAGGATTTCAACCAAACGAAAATGGCCCGGATTATTCTTTGCGCTTTGATATTAGTTTTGGTTGACTTTAATTAAACATAACTGTAGGTCTATTGAACATCCGTGGAATTGACCCCACAGTCCAAATGATGGAATGGCTCGTTGCTTTGTGTATTGGGATTCTGGTGGCCGTCATTTGGTCAGCTTCGAAATATTTTGGTTCCCAGGGCGAGCCAGACGCACTCCTCCAGGGGCTCGGAATTTCACGGCGGCAGACGAAGGAGATGGTCTCGGAGAGGTGCGTCTCAGACCGGGGGGTCCCGATGGACGGTGCTAATGCCCAGACATCCGACAGGGCAGGTGAGAATAAAGTCCCCGATGTTGCGCTGATATGCAAACCCTCGGCGCTGGCCAACTATCTCTTCAAACACTGCAGGACTTTCAGCAATTTCACAGCGTGCACTGGATGGACATGGCGGGCGAGTGCGTTTCTTCAGACAGTTTACGGCGCGTGCTGGCCGTACGAGAGCCCGGCGTATTTCGTGCGGGACTACCTGCAGTTGAGCGACGACGGTCTGGTGGCGCTGGACTGGGCAGTGTCGATGGCCGGTGCGTCGTACCAGAAACGGAGGAGAACCTCGAGTAATTCCACGAGCCCAATCCTCCTCATCATACCCAACTCTTTTGGGAAAATCACTAGAAATGTGCTGAAGGTAGCCTAATGATTTAATGAATGAATGATGAAATGTAATGCAATATTTGATCATGACCAGGCTTGTTTTTGTTCATCAAGTGAAAACACCCTCAGCCACAATGTGCCCAGTGCCCACCTGGGCCCTATTTGTCTTATGGTCTTAATGAAGGATACATTATGCTAGTTGTCTTGCTCCTTTTTACCTTTACTCTGACATCATAACTGTTACTTGGAACATAGCGTACCGTTCTATGGATGTCTATTAGGGACTGTTGTGGACAGTCTCACGGGCACAAATACGTTTTACATCAACTCTAGACATCAGCTCTACACTGTAAAGGGGCACCTGTGAATTTGACAGCAGTTTACAGGCAGCTTGGTGGCAAGTAAAATGCAGTATTTCATATAACATTACACCTACTGTAATAATATGGTATCAAAGCAAGTACTGTATAATGACATACAGTACAATACAGTAAAATCGACTGTATTATACTGTAAAAAGTACAATACTACCATAATCTGAATGAATGGATGGATGAATGAAATTCATTGAGGGGAGGGTTCAATCTATGAAGATTTTTGTAATGGTGAAATTACATAACATTGAAATTATGTCTAATTCATCACTGCAGTGGTGTAAAAAAAAGGAGGTTGAACAAGATATGAGAAATGACCAGTGCCAATGCGTATTCGCATTGAGCTTGGGGGGAATCTTGATTCAAGTCAGTCTTGGCAAGCTGAGGAGGAGAGCAAGAAAGTGAACAACAAGAGCACAGTGCCATGCGATAAAACCAGGGCTTCAGAACAGTGATTATTGTAATTGAGAAAAGCTTGAAGAAGGCTTTGCTCTGCCTGGGCAGGCTATGAGGGAAAGGATCACATCACTGCAGCTGCACTCCCAATAGCATAGTCCCGGATCATTTTGTGCTGTCTGCCAACTCATACATTATCACCCCCTACTAAATAAATAGAAATCAGCAAGACAGCACAAACAAATCTGGGACAAGACTACACTCCAATGCCCGTTAGCCTTATAATGAGTCACTGTACCCTGCAGTCCAGACAATGTTGACACATTCTTTTGACACTTTCTACCCAAACCAGATCAAAAGCACCTGCCCAATCCACTATAAAGTAGCCCAATTGAATGTACAACCGGACAATCTGGCTTGCATTGTTCCAAGCCTGATTTATGTACTCTGTTACTTTTGAGAGCAACAATAAGTCACTACCTTGACTGCCAGCACCCCCTACTAGCCTAGTCTGTCAACAATAAGTCACTACCTTGACTCCCAGCACCCCGTACTAGCCTAGTCTGTCAACAATAAGTCACTACCTTGACCGCCAGTACCCCCTACTAGCCTAGTCTGTCAACAATAAGTCACTACATTGACTCCCAGCACCCCCCACTAGCCTAGTCTGTCAACAATAAGTCACTACCTTGACTGCCAGCACCCCTACTAGCCTAGTCTGTCAACAATAAGTCACTACCTTGACTCCCAGCACCCCCCACTAGCCTAGTCTGTCAACAATAAGTCACTACCTTGACTGCCAGCACCCCCTACTATCCTAGTCTGTCAACAATAAGTCACTACCTTGACTGCCAGCACCCCCTACTAT